>NC_028457.1:7789572-8059900 GCF_000263155.2 Setaria italica
AAAACCCCCCCCCCCGGGGAAGCCCCCCCCCCCCCCCCCCGCACCACACACCGTCCCCCGCGCACCCCTTCTCCTCCGCAGCGTCCCCCCCCCCCGGCCCCCTCCCCTCCCTCTCCTCCGACGGACCCAGGGCGGCCCCGACCCCCTCCCCTCTCCTCCGGTGGGCCCCTCCCCTCCCTCCCCTCCGCTGCGTCACCCCTCGAGGCCGGATCCGGCGGAGGCCATGGTGGGCGGGGGGCGTGGTGGCCCCTCGGGGCCGGATCCGGCGGTGGCCGGCCGCCACACTCCTTCCCCCAGCGGAGGCCATGGTGGGCGGGGCCGTGGTGGCCTCCCGGGGCCGGATCCGGCGGTGGCCGGCCGCCACTACTTCCCCCGGCAGCCGCCCCCTCCCCGCGCCCCTCCTCGGCGAGATCCGGACGCCGGCCCCCACCTTCTCCCTCCCCCTCCCTCCCCGGCCACCCCCTCCCCACCGGCGACATCCGGCGGCCGGGGCCGCCCCTCCCTCCCCCAACGGCGAGATCCAGGGAGGGGGAGGGAGACGGCGGCACGCGTGGGCAGGGGCGGAGGGGGCGGCGGCGGCGCGGGCCGGGGGAGGGAGACAGCGGCGTGCGTGGGTAGGTGCGGAGGGGACAGCGGCGGCGCGGGCCGGGGGAGGGAGACGGCGGTAGCGCGGCGAGATCCATGGAGGGGGAGGGAGATGGCGGCGTGGGCCAGGTGGAGGGAGATGGCGGCGCCGCTGGCCATGGGGAGGGAGATGGCGGCGAGATCCAGGGAGGGCTTAGGCAGTGACGGTGGCGGCGTGTGGCCGGCAGTGGTGGCCGATAGTGGCGGCGGCAGCGGTGGTGGTGGCCGGCAGTGGCGGCAGCGGCGGTGATGGTGGCCGGCAGTGGCGGCGGCGGCCAGCGACTGTTTTTTTTCTGAAATTGTTGCCGAGTATTTTTTGGGCACTCGGCAAAAGCTTTGCCGGATGCCCGGCAAAAAACACTCGGCAAAGTTTGTTTGCCGGCAGGTTTTTTGTCGTGTGCCCACTGCCGAGTGTTACACTCGGCAAAGGGTTCGCCGAGTGTTTTTGAGGCTTTGCCGAGTGCCCCAGGCACTCGGCAATGTTCCTGTGTCCTGTAGTGAGATTTTAATTCTGATAACCATTTAGGAACATACCAAAATATAGCAAACATGTTTTCAAAGCCTGGTTTGGTAGACTGGTGTAGTTACGGATCAACACTCATCGCATTGCTTCAAAAGTTTGGCCATTCTTCAAATGATAATGTAACTTGCTGCATATATGTTCACATGAAGGTCCTTTCGGCCAACCCTGTGTTTACAAGAATTCACCTGTAGTTACCAAAGCAAGTGGCTAGCTATTATATTTGTTCAAAGTTGCTGCTAAATCCGACTGCTTGTAACAGGAATATTTGTCAGGGCAAAGGTTTGAAGGGGAACATTCATTTCGAGAAGTCCTAATCAAGTCTTCTAATTTTGTGCACATAGCTTTTTGAAGAGCTCTAGACATTAGCAACTAGTTGAATATTTGTTGTCACCACTATTCTGCTTGAAACATATCGTTTGCAATGCGTGGTTTCATGTTTCTCCACAAAACTTTTGTTTAGATGTCAACAATCACAATTAAATACCCAAAAGAAAACTAATGAAGAAAGTACTCAATTTCCTTCAAGATCATCAGAAAAAAAGTCTATTTTTACAACCTAACTAGTCCCAATCTAGAAATCACTCTTGAACTACAAATCTGAATATATCACGCTGTTGAACAACTAAAACTGATCACTTTATACCACTATAAGACCCAAAGAACCCCGTGAGTTCATTGATTTGGCATCCACATTTGGCAGCAGATTATAGTTCGTTTGCAACAACACGTCCTCGGGCACGAACCAGCGCAGAGGCAACGGTCATGGACGTGACAAGGGCTTCGGTTGAGGAGGCCACCGATGAATGGTGACGATGGTAGCAACAACATCATCAGCAAGGATTAGTACTGATAATGCTGTAAAATAAGCCATTGGGCCAACAAATGTCACAAGAAGAAGCAGGACGAGGTGGTTCATCTAGCCCAGAATGAATGTTGTGGGCACATCAGCATGGAACAGGTTGGCATGGAGTCTGTCATTGAGGGTGCGTAGGACCCTCTCGGCATGTGAAGGACCGAAGGGGCGCCCAGAGAGGGGTGAATAGGAGTCTATAAAAATTCTCAACGAAAACAAGGCCTATATCCCAAACGCAACCCCAAAGCACACGGTGCGTTCAATCGTCAAGATGACGCAAGTCAACTCGTGACTGGCTCACCCTAGGAACGATAAGAGACGTACAAATTACAGTGGAAATATAGCATGAATCGATTCTATCAAATTTGCACGGATGAGACAAAACAAGAACACTATTAATCACTTACTTAAGTAGGCATGGAAGGATTAGCAATTGATTAAATAAACTAAGCATGCAAGAAGAAACAGTTAATTTAAATAGCTCGGCATGATTAGCAAGATTTAAAACTAATTTAGTAGCTAAATAGGAATTAACTACCAATGTGCGTGAATTAAATAAAAGAACAGAAGAATAAGCTCACTGTAGTTGATTTGCTCCTTGCGTGAGTCGCAGGCTTGCTGCCACTGGATGGCCTGCGGGTGCTTGCCTGGAATTGCTGAAAGCCTGGCCCGCGAGCACCTGCTGCTGCAGCTTGGGCCACCGGATCCGTTCCGGCCCAGGTAACGAGCTGGCCTGCGGCGCGGCTTGCCTGGCCTGCTGCGCAACTTGGCCTGCTGCTCTGGTGCAGGTGCAGACTTGCGTGCGCCGTCACGGACCTCTCGTCTGCTGCTCGACCTGAAGAACAGAAAGAAAACAAAAGGCACCGAGAACTCGGTTCAAACTTCAATTCAAAAATCTATCCTCAATACTCCATGAATCGAGACGAAACTTGAGCCATAGATGCGCAACCACAAGGGCTAATGGATCCATGAAAAAGATCTCAAAAAGCTCAAGTATCCATCACGGATTTTGGAGAAAACCGAAACCCTAACTCAAGAACGCGATTTGGGAAAAACTCAAAATCAAACCGGATTCGTGAGGGATTTGAAAGGGAATCATATCACGAATGCTCTTCAAGGTCCTAGCAACATTTCCCTTCAACCAATCTCACGAGATTCGGGCTCAAACATGATGAACGAAAAATCCCCAAAAATAGTTCCGAAAAAGGAAAAAGAAAAACGCTCGGGAATCAAAGATTTAGCACGATTTGAGACAACAAATAAAGCTAAATCACGAGAACATCTTCTATACAAGATGAGGACTAGCCTCCTCCCTTCATCCACCCACTAAAGATGAAGAAATCAAGAGAAAAGTGTAATCACTCCCTAATCCCTCTCTCTCCTCTCACTTTAAGCACGTGACTAGCCTCAAAGCAAATAGATAATGAGTTGCTAAGTAAAGAGGTACTGAAATAACCAGCCCCCCATCCCTATTTATAGTCCAGGACGAAAGACTATTCTACCCCTACAGCTACAACTAAGATAACTACCCACGCAGGGGCATTTTGGTCCAAGTTTTTATCCGCGCATCGGACGGACACGCTGCCTTCACGACTTTGCTTCGCCTCGACGCAAGCTTCGCGATGACGCCACGTGCCCTCCTTCTCGAAGCTCCGGCCGCACTGGGCTCACCCTCGGTTTTGAGGCCCAAACCGGGAAACCTGCCTGCACGGTGGTTTTGAGGCCCAAACCATCCAAACCGTCCATCTTTGCTTGGCCGCCACGCGACCTCCACGATGTCGACGCGTGTCCGGCCTCCACCAAGCCTCCCGCTTGACTCGACCGACGCTATCTCCATCCTATCACGCCCTCTCGCCATTCCGTGCACCATGTGGACCACCCGTGACTTCGCCCGGACTCCTCGGGTCCATCGGTCCAAGCCTACTCGCGTTCATCCTTCACCGTCCTTGGTCTATCAGCATGAACCTTTCACTTGACCTTCACTGCACGCCGTCGACCACCACGTCGCATCCTACACCTGCACATCACAAGCCAAGAGCAACATCAAACCAACACAACGTTGTCAATCACTCATCATCCAAGGGTGACCACCATTGGTCCTCAATTTCCCCCTTGATGAGTGCATTGACAACACCCCATAAATTCATAGTATTGAAACAGAAAAACAAGAAACTCAAAATAGAAAAATCTCAGTCCCCTAAGATAAGGGCAACGGCTCTACACAACTGAGACAAAATCATGTGATCCCTTAAGAAGAGGCAAAAAAACGGGCTCAACACCAATCACATGAAAATCCAAACTCAAATCAAAAACCGACTCCTCAAGAAGAGGTAAACAGCTCAACGCGACCGGTACAAGGGCATAAGAGCATAACAATAGTATAACAACTCATAAATACTCCCCCTGAACATATGCACTCCCCCTGAAATCATGCATACATGCAAAGTCTCCCCCTTGATAGATGAAAGAGTTTGTGTAGATTTCTCTCCCCCTTGTTGACAATGCAACCATCAAGAAAAGCATGAAAGCACAAAGTGCATGCCATGGAAATGCAAAACCTAACAAGCTTCTCAAATATATCACAATGCACTCTCAAAGGCTACTAGGGAGATAAAGCTTGATAGATCATAAGAAACAATAGCATCGCCAACAAGATGATATCAAGTTACAACAGTGGAGGTGAAGCAAGTATCAAGTTTTAGCAATGTATAAAAAGATCACAACATGAGCATTCACCTAGTTAAGAATCACCCAAGCAAGAATAGACTAGTCCATCAAGAGCTCATACTAGGAAAATCCATTCTCAACAAGAGATCATTGCAAGCACCCACATATGCATCCCAAGTCATGTTTAAAGCTTGTTGAAACCAAGTGTCTACTTCTTTTGGTAGACATCTTGTAACAACTAAGCAAGCAATAATATCACATTAAGCACAAAAACTTGGTGAATTTATGAAGTTTTCAGCATATTTCTTTTCAGTATTCACACAAAGCAAAATACATGAAGTGCCTTTGCGGCACAAAGAAGCCATGCTTCCCCAAGGGGTGCATCATGGGCTAAACATTTGCAATGATACCTAGATCTTTGACCCAATTGAAAAGAACATGAATTCCAAACATAAGCTAGATATGGAACCAGTATTCAACCAAGGACAAACCATAACCAAGCATCTACTCATGGGTGATAAGCAAGTTAATAGAGTAGAATTTAGCATTGAATTTCAAAAACAGTTATCTCAACAAGTATACAATATCATCAAGAGCATAACTGCACATTGCATCCAAATCACCAACCACAGCACTACCTCACAAATAGCATAAGGGAGTACACAAGATATATAGGAGAAGCTCATCTAGTGCAACATGATATAAAATGCAATATGATACAAAATGCATGGAAACTAAGCTAAAATGATACAGATGAATAACATGCCATACCCAAATGTGAACTAAGGTAAAGCATGACATGATGTTCATATGTATCATCCACCACAGTATATCACAAAAATAGCATGATAAGATATACATGAAGAACTCAAAGCTATCATGAAAAAGTGGCTATCCTATCATGTTTTGTACAAAAAATGATACAAGTATAATACAAGAGAAGCTCCAAAAACCCAACTCAAAAAGGAAAGCAAACACCCAACTCCCCCCGCAAACGAGCAAAAGTGGCTTCATCCAGGGGTTTGGTGAAAATGTCCGCAACATAGCCAAGGTCAATATCCCCTTTCTCAACATGATCTCTCAGAAAATGATATCTCACATCAATGTGTTTAGTTTTTGAGTGGAGAACGGGGTTCTTGGCTACACTAATGGCACTCGTGCTGTCACAAAGAAGAGGTACATGAGTAAAATCCAAACCAAAGTCTCTCAAAGTGGAAATCATCCAAAGCAGCTGAGAACAACAGCTAGCAGCAGCAACATACTCAGCTTCGGTGGTAGACTGAGCAACACTAGATTGTTTGCGAGAAGACCAAGAGACCAAAGACAAACCGAGAAACTGGCAAGTACCCGAGGTAGACTTGCGATCCAAGCGACACCCAGCAAAGTCCGCATCGGAGTATCCCCGGAGCGTGAGTGTCGAGGAGGCAGAATACCACAAACCGAACTCAGGGGTAAAGCGGAGATACCTCATGATCCTCTTCACTGCTTGACGGTGAGATGTCCTCAATGAAGCCTAAAAACGAGCGCACAGACACACGGCGAAGTGTATGTCCGGCCTCGTTGCTGTCAGGTACAAGAGGGAGCCAATCATGCTTCTGTACTCCTTCTGGTCCACCGGTTCGCCATCTTCATCCGCATCTAGTGCCGTCGTCGTACCCATGGGTGTGGAGAGTGGCTTAGCATCAGCCATGTCAAACTTCCTCAACACGTCCTTCGTGTACTTCCCTTGGTGCACGAATGTTCCTTCCTTGCTTTGCTTGATCTGTAGCCCGAGGAAGAAGGTCAACTCACCCATCATAGACATCTCGAACTCCCTGCTCATGTCATCTGCAAACTTGGCAACCAAAGCATGAGAAGAACCACCAAAGATAATATCATCCATGTATATCTGAATAATCAATAAGTCATTGCCTTGCCTGAGGAGAAAGAGTGTTTTATCAACTGATCCCATTTCAAACCCATTCCCAAGCAAAAAGGATTTCAATCTAGCATACCACGCTCGGGGTGCTTGTTTTAGGCCATAGAGAGCTTTCTGGAGTTTGAAAACACGATCAGGATATTTAGGACTCTCAAAACCAGGGGGTTGTTTCACATACACTTCCTCCTCTATGAAACCATTTAGGAAGGCACTTTTCACATCCATTTGGAAGAGTTTAAAACCTTTAGCCACAGAGAAGGCTAGAAGGATTCTAATTGCTTCCAAACGGGCAACAGGGGCAAAGGTTTCCTCATAATCTATCTCCTCTTTTTGGCTAAAACCTTGGGCAACCAACCTCGCTTTGTTTCTCACAATCAACCCATCCTCACCTTGTTTGTTTTTGAAAACCCATTTTGTTCCTATAGGATGGCAATTTGGAGGTGGTTCAACTAAAACCCAAACCCTGTTTCGCTCAAAGTTCTCCAACTCCTCATGCATGGCATTAACCCAATTTGAATCAGATAAAGCATGTCCAATATCTCGGGGTTCGAAAGAGGCAACAAATGCAGAATGTGCAAAGTGTGAAATATGCCTAGAGCTGTGCCTAGTGGTGCGTTCATGTAAGTTACCGATCATCTGTTGTGGAGGATGACGACGCTGAATGTGCCGTGGAGCCTCTCACTCTGAAGTCGCCTCCCCCTCAACAGCAGCTGGATCACTCTGATCTTCTTCTTCTTCATCCTGTAGTGGTACTGGTTGATGGCTTGAAGTAGTGGAAGTAGAGGTAGGGCCATCAACTCTCGTAGTTGAAGTAGAAGGTACAGGTGCAACAGCTGGAGCTCGGTCAATCTCATCATCCTCTTCCTCACCACCATATACACGCTCTTCTTCTTCCTCAAATATACTTTGCCCCATTTCATGTTCACCTGCAACTTCAAAGACAGGAGTTGTGCAAGGCATAGTTTCATCGAATGTAATCTCACAAGTTTCCACGATCCGGTTAGTTTCAAGGTTAAGCACACGATAAGCACGACTATGAGAAGCATAACCAAGAAAAATCCCATCCGTAGAACGAGACTCAAATTTATCCAAATTTCCTTGCTTGAGAATGAAACACTTGCAACCAAACACCCTCAGGTGACTCACTTTGGGGGAACGTCGATGCATCAGCTCATAAGAAGTTTTCTTCAGGAAAGCTCGCAAAAAGATTCGATTGGACACATAGCAAGCAGTGTTGACGGCTTCGGCCCAATATTTTCTAGGAGTCCTATGCTCATCAAGCATCGTCCTAGCCATTTCACAAAGGGTTCGATTCTTCCGTTCAACAACACCATTCTGAGGAGGGACATAAGGTGAAGAAAACTGGTGTTCAAGACCAAGATCATTGCAAAAGGCTTTAAAACGAGCGTTCTTGAATTCTGTGCCATTGTCACTGCGGATAGCTCTCATGACATCTTTTGGTCGCTCGTTTCTCAACCTCAAGATCAAATCTCGAACAAAAGGAAATGCCTCGTCCTTAGATTCCATGAAGAAAACCCATGAATACCTCGAAAAATCATCAACGATCACAAGCACATACCACTTCCCACCGACTGAACAAACACGAGCTGGACCAACAGTGTCCATATGCAACAGCTCGCCTGGATGTTCAGTCATCACCTGATTCACAGGTGGATGGGAAGCAGCAACCATCTTCCCATGTCGACAGGGAGTACAAACAAGATCTTTCTCAAACTTTAATTTGGGCAAACCACGAATAAGATCCAAATTACTCAAGCGGGAAAGCAAATCAAAGCTCAAATGACCCAATCTCCTATGCCATTTCCAAAGTTCAGAAGATGAGCCAGCCACTAAATACCGAGAGAGACCAAATGACTTGGAAAAATCAACTCGAAACACTTGACCCTCGGGGATGATCATACACACAAGATCGCCTCGAGAGTCTAAAATCCTTGAGGTCCCTTGCTTAAAACGGACCTCAAAACCATCATCAAACAGTTGCGACACAGAGAGCAAATTGAAACCAAGAGAATCAACTAGAGCAACTCGCTTGAGCATGAAATTCTCACTCACCTTGATAACACCTTCAGACAACACCTTACCTTTGCTATTATCCCCGAAAGTGATGTACTCCTTGGTCATCACTGGGGAGAGGTTGGAGAACCATCTGTGATCACCGGTCATGTGTTGAGAGCAACCGGAATCAATAAGCCACGTGTTCTCCAGGCCTCCGACCTGTTCAGACAAAGGGAGACCAAGGATGAGCAAATGACTCAACACTGGGGTTAGAAAAACAAGTAGAATACCAGTGTCGAACCATTTTCTCAAGAGTGGGGTTATCAAAATCAACCATCTCTCGTCTCACAGGAGGACTACGGCCAACGCTAGGGGGAAAATATGGTCTGTTGTAGCTTCGAGACTCAAAGCCACGACCATATTGTCCTGGGCCATATTGATCATGGCGAGAGGCATGCCTAGCAAAAACACGTGAAGGAGCAAAACGCACACTATCCACACGACGAGGTGGAGGGGCTGCTCTAGGCGCATGTACACCATGAGAAGGGTGGTACATGTCCCTGTTGCCCCACTTACACTCACGCCTCAAAGCCTTCTTCTTGCGAAAGCAAAACTCCTCAAGGTGACCCCATCTCTTGCAATACTCACAGTGGAATCTAGCAGGTTGTTTTGGCTGAGGATTCACTCTAGGTTGTGGCTTGTCTTGGGGTTTTGGTGGAGGTTTCTTAGGAGCAATTTCTGGAAGTGTGTCAAGTTTGTTCTTGAGGTGGTTTGGCTTTTCCACCCAAATGGCTTTCTTGGGTGCTTTAGGTGGTGTCTCAATGAAAATTCCATCTCTCACACACTCAGACAAGTTTTGCTCACAAGCTGGATTGGGTTGCTCTCTATTTTTAGTGGGTGACTCTCGAGGGGTGTAGTCAATTGGTGGCTCACACTGATTGTAGCTTGGTTTCTTTCTCTCTCCACTGTTTTGACCCACCTTCTCACACAACCCATCAAAGAACTTGTGCAACCCATTAAAAATACATCCCGTCATAACCGACCCAAGCCCAAAACCATCAGCCCTTTTGAACTCCTGAATCATCATGCCTAACTGAGGTTCCCTACTTGACACCCAACTAAGAACATGTGCGCCAGTAGGAGTTTTCATCCTCAACATGTTGCAAATTAAGCTTGAGTTTAGGACAAACAGTACATTCAGGAAGTTTAGATCTAACAATAAACTCAGACTTCTCTAAAGCACTAAGCTTAGCACATGCATCATCCAACTGAACTTGCAAAGCAGGGCAAGACTTACATGCACCAAGCAAAACAGGCCTATTCTTGACCTCATCTAAAACAGCCCTAGTCAAATCCAATTCATCTACCAACAAAGCATGCTTAGATTGTAAAGATGCAAGACTAGCCATATGAACACCACATTCATCACACTCAACAACCTCAGAAACAGTAGAAGCAGACTTGCGTGCGCCGTCACGGACCTCTCGTCTGCTGCTCGACCTGAAGAACAGAAAGAAAACAAAAGGCACCGAGAACTCGGTTCAAACTTCAATTCAAAAATCTATCCTCAATACTCCATGAATCGAGACGAAACTTGAGCCATAGATGCGCAACCACAAGGGCTAATGGATCCATGAAAAAGATCTCAAAAAGCTCAAGTATCCATCACGGATTTTGGAGAAAACCGAAACCCTAACTCAAGAACGCGATTTGGAAAAAACTCAAAATCAAGTCGGATTCGTGAGGGATTTGAAAGGGGATCATATCACGAATGCTCTCCAAGGTCCTAGCAACATTTCCCTTCAACCAATCTCACGAGATTCGGGCTCAAACATGATGAACGAAAAACCCCCAAAAATAGTTCCGAAAAAGGAAAAAGAAAAACGCTCGGGAATCAAAGATTTAGCACGATTTGAGACAACAAATAAAGCTAAATCACGAGAACATCTTCTATACAAGATGAGGACTAGGCTCCTCCCTTCATCCACCCACTAAAGATGAAGAAATCAAGAGAAAAGAGTAATCACTCCCTAATCCCCCTCTCTCCTCTCACTTTAAGGACATGACTAGCCTCTAAGCAAATAGATAATCAGTTGCTAAGTAAAGAGGTACTAAAATAACCAGCTCCCCATCCCTATTTATAGTCCAGGACAAAAGACTATTCTACCCCTATACCTACAACTGAGATAACTACCCACGCAGGGGCATTTTGCTCCAAGTTTTTATCCGCGCATCGGACGGACACGCTGCCTTCACGACTTTGCTTCTCCTCGACGCAAGCTTCGCGATGACGCCACGTGCCCTCCTTCTCGAAGCTCCGGCCGCACCGGGCTCGCCCCCGGTTTTGAGGCTCAAACCGGGAAACCTGCCTGCACGGTGGTTTTGAGGCCCAAACCACCCAAACCGTCCATCTTTGCTTGGCCACCACACGACCTCCACGATGTCGATGCGTGTCCGGCCTCCGCCAAGCCTCCCGCTTGACTCGACCGACGCCGTCTCCATCCTATCATGCCCTCTCGCCATTCCGTGCACCATGTGGACGACCCGTGACTTTGCCCGGACTCTTCGGGTCCATCGGTCCAAGCCTACTCGCGTTCATCCTTCACCGTCCTTGGTCCATCGGCATGAACCTTTCGCTTGACCTTCACCGCACGCCGTCGACCACCACGTCGCATCCTACACCTGCACATCACAAGCCAAGAGCAACATCAAACCAACACAACGTTGTCAATCACTCATCATCCAAGGGTGACCACCATTGGTCCTCAGCATGACCATTTTGCTAAGACATATATGATGGGCAAGTGAGGCGAAGGATCTTGCCATGGGAAGAGAGGAGTGCAACACATGATTGTCAAATTCGCCATTATATGTTAGCAAGCTTGCAATGGACTAACCAAACTATGTGCGGGCATAGGCATGGAAGTCTTAAAACATCAAACTCATTGCATAATGAGAAAGACCAAACAAAATGAGTGTGATCATCAAGTATGTAAAGATAAAATTTATAACCAGAATTACTAATCACTAGAGATGTCCACACATCAAAATGTAGGAGTTCAAATGAGTGATTGGCTAGATTATTGGAGCTGGCCGAAAGGAAGACAAACATGTTTGCCAAGGCGACAGGCATGGCAATAATGATCATCCAAGAGTGAACAAGAAAATTGAAATGAATGAAGTAAACAAGATAAAGAATCATTGCGAAGATGGCTGAGTCTGGAATGCCACAACTTTGATAAGGCGGTGGCAACGAGTCTATGACCAAGGGTTGTGGTGGGAGCGCGCAATGGATACAATTCGCTAGAGGAACCACTATGAAGGAGCACCATTTTCACACGAATATCCTTGATAGAGAACCCAAATGCATCAAATTCAACAGTGACAGGATTATCACGAGTAAGCGCATGAACAAACACAAGTTTTTTTATGAGCAAAGGGCGACATTATTCTTGATGTAAAGATAGGCAGTGGGAGTTGGAATGGTGACCGTGCTCGTGTAAGTGACGGCAATGGGAGCTCCATTGCCAACAATCACATGAGTGGATTCAGGAAGAAGAGGAGAATATGGTGAAATACAGGATGTATAGCCACGTGCAAAGATGCGCCAGTGTCGAGGAACCAGTCACCACTACCATTGTAGTCGGTGATGGATGACGACTGACCATGGAGTGTGGGGTAAAGGTTGGGCACCTTGTCGAACTAAGCTGTTGGAACCTGTCCAGGGACGGCGACCATCATGACGTGGAAGGGAGCCCTTGGGCGGCTGTCGACTGCCAAGTACGCCTATGTTGGGGCCGTGCCAGGTGGTGGGCGGCACGGGCCAGGCCTGGACAACACCAGTCCAGGGGACCGCCATGATGTGGGCGCACCACCGTTGTGGAATTTGCATTAAAGCATGGCTTGTCATTGGACTACTTGTGTTTCTTCTTGCAGTTGTTGTCAGTTTTGGTGGGTGAGAAGCCCAGCGTCGAGGGCGTCAAGGAAGGCAGCGGTTTGGTTAGTGTCCCACTAGAGGAACCCTTGGCGATGAGCGCAATGGCCGCACTGGAGGAGTCCAAACAGGTGGCGAGGAGGGCAGTGGTAGATTCCATCTTGCGAGTGCAATCCATATGCATCTTCTCCTGAAGAAGGTATGTAGGAGTGCACCCACAAGAACGACAGGAGTGGGTATGTGGTGATGATTCCTCGAGGGCATTGTTGTATGATGAATTTTGAGCTGAGGCCGCCCATGGTGCTGACGTCGAGATCCTGGTCGGTGACGGTGTGGCCAGCATCATCGAGAGTGTCCGTCAAGCGCTTGAGGCAGCAGCAGAAATCATCAATGGAGAGATCACCCTGGTGATGGTTGTGGATGTCCTAGAGGGCGTACACAGCGTGTTGGGCTGGCATTAAAATTGAGTAAGAGGCCATGAACGTTGAGCCAGAGGGACTACGCCATCGTCATGTGTGGCGCTGGAAGACCATGTCGTGGATCGTCTTGGAGACTGTGAGGTAGATCCGTGACACAATGTAATGCTCTATTTGTGTCCACACGGCATCGTACGGTGAAGTTGGGTGTCTACAGTGCCATCGCGGTGATCAAGAATTCCGAACTTGTAGGAAGTGAGCTCAAACATGGAGCTCCAAGAGAAGTAGTTGGAGTCATGGCGATCAAGAGTGTCGGGTACGTGGGATCGAATGTTGATGAGCTGAACAGTGGAGGCGGCAATGGGCACTGGAGCGGCAACATGGAAGGGGTTGAGGTCCCAGGGCACGACAGATGCACCAGAGGAGGTGGTGGAGGACGGGCTGGGCGCCATGCGGGGAAGGAGAGGAGCATCGGAAGAAACGGTTCAGAGTATATATACATGTACAAGTATAAGGCACTCAGACGCGCAATCGGTTAGCAAACCAGGATGCTAGCCTATATCCTGGAAGACTCGCTCAGGGGATCTGCTACCCCGGAAGAAACGGTCAGAGCACAAAACAGTCATCGCTAGGAGTTGCACTCCCGCGCCGCACTCAGAGAACCACCGAGGAGCGCTCGTACCTGCTGTCAATGCTGCTCGTCAAACGTCGACCATGCCTTCGCCAGCCGCCTTCATCTGCGAGCAGGAGCACCGTCGCGCCTAGGAGCCGCACACCGTGAGCAGCAAAACCGCAAGCCACCACGGCCATGACCTGTTCCGAGCTCGCCATCCACCTCGTCCACCCAGTGTTCGAGGAAACGCCTGACCGGCCGTCGAGCCCGACGGTGAGCATACTCTAGTATGATTGGCTTGCCATACTCTTTAAATTAGAAAAAGTCTATTTCACCCCCTGAAGTATGAACCGGTCAACACTCTACCCCTGAACTAAAAAACAGGTAACCAGCACATTAAAGTATCTAAACCCGGCCAAATCACCCCCTAGGGCGGTTTCGGAGGCCGGTTTTGCCCACGTGGACTGCCACGCGGGCGGTTTCGCTGACTAGGATGACACATGGTGTGGGACCCGCATGGCTGTGACAGCTCTTTTCTTTTTCTTTTTCTTTTTTGCCTCCTCCACTCTCTCGTTTCTTCCCCCGTGGCCCGCCGCTAGCCAAACAGGGGAGAGGGGCCATGGCGTGGCGGGCTGGCCGCTGCCAAATCCCCACGGCTCGCCGCGATGGCGGCCATGGCGGCGGTCGGAAGCAGCGGGGAGAGGGGTACCCGCCGGCCGCCGCCTCAGGTCCTCTCAAATCGACACATCAAACCCATCCTAGGACACCCGCCGACCGCCACCGCTGCCATCGCCGGCGGCCATCTCTGCCCCCTCCTCAATCTCTGTTTCTTGCTGCTCGTCGTCGTGCTCGTGGACGGCATGGACGCACGGTGCTCGCTGGTTCAGCTCCGCCTCCCGCTCCCCTGCCCTCGCTGGCCCGTGTCCCCTGCCCCCGCCGGCGAGGATGAGGACGGCGCCTGGGCGCCAAGCACAGCAGCGCGCCCGAACGAGAGGCGCCGCACGAGGGGAAGGGAGAGGGAGGCGGTGGCGCCCGGAGGCGGGTGCTGCGCGTGAGGCTGGGAGCCGCGGGCCACGACGGCGGGTGGTGATTGGCCGGCCATGGGCCACGTCGGCGGCCGGAAAGTGGCACGATGTCCGCTGCCTCCGCGCCGAGCATGCCGGCTGCCGCCTCACCATCTGCAGTGGTGGTTCCCCGAGGGGCCGGCGGGGGTAGGGGAGCGGGGCTCGTGGACCGACGAGCGGGGAGAAGGCCGGAGGCTGGCATCCGGCGGTCAGCGGCAGAGCAAGGGATGCGGCCGGTGGGAGCAGGAGAGGGACGGGAGCAGGAGATGGGTGGGCCGTCGAGCAAGGAGGAGAGGGAAGAGAGAGGAGTGAAGAGAGAATGACAGGTGGGGTCAGCCAGTCCACATTGGCGCCACATAAGCAAAACTGGTCCACTGTGACGCCACATAGGCGAAACCGGCCTCCGAAACCACCCCAGGGGGTGATTTGGCCGGGTTTGGATACTTTAATGTGTTGGTTACCCGGTTTTTTACGGGGGTAGAGTGCTGACCAGTTTTGTAAGAGGGTGATTTAGACTTTTTCCTCTATAAATTGTAGCTCCGCCACTAGGGGTAATACTCATCTGTTAGCTTTTTGCTACGCAACGAATTGAAGGGCTGGTAGTAAGAGATGATCAGGGTTCTGGTGGTTTGCTGTCGGAAAGTCAAGAACAACAACACTGCTGATTTTCTTTTTTGAAGTTTAGAGATCTGTACTCCTATATCTGTACCATTTACACACATAGTATGGAGTACATGATTCCCTCTAAAGATCAAAGCCAAATCGAGACAGGTAGTATTATGTAGTAATTAGTAGTAATGGATCATCGATCTTGTGAGAGCACTTGGTCGGGGAAATCAGAGGCTCCAAATTGTGCAAATAGCGATGTTTAGGCAGAGCGTGTACAACAGTAATTACTGAATCGTCTATATGATGATCATTTTCGTTGAATTGGTCGAGAGAGAATGGATTTGAGATGGCCCAGCTCAGAATTCATTCGCAAATCTAGACTGCTCGACCAACAAGAAAACGGATGCGCGGATCAGATGCCAAAGTCAGCATTGTAGTGAGATGTCGTGCTCGCGCCAGCAGTGATGCATCGCTCATCAGCGACACGACGACAGCAACCGCGATGCTGCACTCGTCCCTCCGGGCAGTGCCGCCGTGCTCGTACGCGCCCAGGTCTAGCTTGATGATCGATTATCACGGATCAGCTCATATGCTTAGCAGCTTAAGGGTCATCGATCTGATCCAACCACATGCTCAGTAAATTAAGCTCAAAGTTCAATCGCTACAACAACTCGATCCTCTGATCAACGAGATACATGAGACTTGCATTCAATGAAATTCATGAAAAAAGTTCCATTTGGTGTTTACATATTCCATCGTCCTCCTGGAGCACATGGAATTTGGAAACTTATTACATATGATATGATGGTAAAAGATAGCTGCAGTTGCACACACAAAAGCTAGTTTCTTTGTTTGGATCGAAGTAAGATACAATCATAAGAGTAGAGGATGATGAAATAATTGCTCGAAAAGGCTTAGACACAACAGGCGCATGTAGTGGGGGTGAAGGAGGTCAAGCACCAGGGGGTGGCATGAAAGGACCAAGCAAATACATGAGAACGAAAACATGAGTGACAAACTCACCACCCTTGGTTAGATGCTCGGCGTGGAAAGCTGCCCCGCAACGTGGCGCGGTGTAGTAAAGCATCTCCGCCCAAACCGCGGCAATAAGGTCCCAGCGCTCAGCTTCATCCTTGATGCTAATCAGCTCCCGGGCCACCTCACGTGCACGGGGTAGGACTGGAGAAGAATATAGAGCTTCAGCACTCTGACAGTGTTTCTTCATGTGATCCTTGGCAGCGGCATCGTTACTGTCATCGTTGGTCGATTCTTCATGCTCTATCTGGACAATTTCATCTTGTTCTTCCTGCTTGGTGGTTTCTCCTTCATGCTTGACCTTGCTTGTTTCGACTTGTTCCTTTGATTCTTCATGCTCCACCTTGATTTCTTCAGAAAGAAGAAGCTTCGTGATGGCAGCATCTTCGTGATCACCTGACAGCGATATCTTTTCTGCAATTTCATCTATGGTGTCGTCATGTACAACTTGGGAGTAGGTAGTAAGCATCACACCGCACTTGAAGACAAGGTACATGATGTAGTTCGATAGCTCTCTGCTTATCTGCTTATAGTCATGCTTCTTCAATAATCCATATGAAGAAGTGGTGGCTGCGTCCTTGTGACCGGTGTAATGAAAGCAGATGTCTGTTGCAATGTGCCATACGAGCATGCTTCTTGGGAAATCAACACCGGTTCTGACGCTATCCTCAAGTGCTCTTAGTGTGGTTGTCATCGGCTTGCGGTGATGAAGCGCAAGCTGGCCACGGGTGCAGGAAATGTTCCATTCTTTTCTTGTTCCTGAGGCTAACAAAGTGTCGAGGATGAACTTCTTCATGGGCATACTGAGGTCTATATTATCACGTCCGGGGCCACACTCTAACAAAATGTCAAAGCTAAGAAAGTGTATGTTGCTAAGCAACTTGTAGGGTACCTTTGCACTATTGATCATGTTGTATTGGTTGAGCTTTTGGCACCACTGTTTCTTGTTGGGCAAAAACAAGCTGACAACAGAGGACACATCTAGTACTATTGCTCCCACAAGCAGTAGGTAGGACACCATGATATCAACTCTGCCTCTGCTACCATGGAGTAGTGGGTCCCCCTTATTGGCGGTCGCGAAGAGCACCAGGGCTATCGGGATTGTGACATACGGGAAGAGGGTGGATGCCCCGTAGACAAGGGAATGAAAGACAATTAATGAAACTGGGAAAGGCTTAGATAGCGATCCTGAACCAACTGATGAACCCTCCTTGTGCTTTAAAGGAGCAGTGGAACCATCTGTCAAACTCTACAACATAACCTTTGGTGTAGAGTCGTGAGTAGCACTGTACAAGAAGTGTTCCCACGTGCTCATAGGCATTCTGGCGGTCATCACGACACAGGAACTCATCGAGCATGCCTGGTAGCTTCCCATTCTCAGCTAAGGTGATGGTTCGCACTGCGTTGAGGGGAGCATCCCCTGCCATGATGTCAGTTGTGAGATTGTAGGACTCCATGAACCGTGAACGCTCTGTACTGCGTTTGGACAACCTATCAAGAACTCCTCCCATGTATTCTATGGCATTTTCCCTTTGGTCCTCATAAGAAATTCTGCCTTGCCCAAACAACTTCCAAGACAAGGGGCTCTTCAGAAACTTTGGGCACGCAAAGTAGAGATACGCAGTACGCCCCGCGTACTTCAAGAACCCAGAGACGAACACGAGAACCAATGCCCCCTTGAGTCGGCGGTCCGGCCAAGAGGACTTGCGCACGACGTAACAGGCGACTACTGCCTGGATGACCAGGTTCAGCAGGTGCCGCTTCCACAGCTCGTTGTCCTGCATGGAGAAGGCCGTCATGGTCTCCTGCCCGCCCAGGTGGACGAGCACGAACGGCGCCCAGAAGGGCATGAGCCCTTGGTCGCTCGGCTCGATAGTGCGGATGGCGAGGTGGCCCAGCACGAAGGTGGCCACTGAGTCGGCCGATAAGTAGGCAAGCCACAGGACCAAGCGCCGCAGGCCATTGTTGCTATGCATCCGTGTTCCTGCGAAGAGGAAGAGGAAAACTTGCAGGAACAGGCTGAGGATGATCATGCTGTGGATCTCCCACGTGTACCACAGCTCTTGGACAGCAGGCACCCAGCTGAATGGATGCAATTCACCATTGATACCTCATTAATATTTTAAATAGATATTGTATTTAAAATTTATTTAGAAATTGGACTTCTAGCTAATAATTAATCAAAACTGTGTACCTACCCTTCTTTTATTTTCTTTAATACTTCAACATAATACTCATAGGTGTATGTACTTGTTATCCTTGCCCAGTTGTGATTGTTTCTTAATTACTAATTACTCTATAAATTTTTCATCCACCTCCATGCATTGTATTTAATATATCGAGGTGCATTTCCTACAGTGCATCCCCTCACAGATTTATTATTCCCGCTAGTTACGGCATGTTGTAGCATTACTCTTTCCTCACAAATTTACTTTTCATCACTTCCTCACATACATGTATAAAGTGTCTACATGGAGACACACCTCATGAGTGTATAGCTTAAATTAGTATTTGTACATCAACAATAATATAAATAGGTAATTTAGAATCGTATATAAGTTTACTTTTGGATATTTTTGTCCGACGTACATGATGATAAATAGATTAAGCATTAGATATTACTTTTGGTTATTTTAATAACATACGTGGGTCATAGCAATAAAGTGATTTTTTTATGGTGTGCCTCTATCACTAGGGAGGTAGTAATCAATTTTCACAGACGTGTTTAGTCTTATTCTGCATAGGGCCAAGCCCTCCCATAAAATTATGGAAGCCTTGTTTTGTAATTCATTTTTCTCTTTGGGCCTAAGGCCTTGTAAGGTGTATACAATTCTCCTTTTTATAATAGAAAATATCAGTAGGGGCCTCCCCTGCTGTTCACCTCAACAAAGAAAGAGCACGTGAGAGAGTTGCCTATCTTTGTATTAAGAAGAAAACCATGTCGCCAACCTGGGACATATTTGATGGTGATTATACTGCACAATTATTAACTAGAGGGGTGAGGTTTCAATGCTTGTGCTCCTAGACCTATTGTTGCTACCATCGACCAACCTATAGTTGCAATGTATTGTTTTGGCCCTAATTGAATCCAACGTTGTCCTTTTCGCAAGATGATGTTCATCACCTGACTTCAAAAAAGAACCACTTCTCCACATGACTCCTACCCTCGGCCACACTGCCATCAATCTCTCCCGTGAATCTATGGACGTGTCTATAGTCTCCTTCGTTGGTGACAACCTTGTACCAGCACCATGATACATGCATAGTCTAGACTCATCAATGTGGTACTCTCCCCCAATATATGGGCCAAGTAGGGAAGGAGTCTAGAGGAGGAAAAGAAAGGAATGGAAGTGCACCAATGTCTACCTTCCTAGCAATGCATCAATCGAGCGGAGTGGGAAATATCTCCCTTCAATGGTCCTTTGGTGATGACTCACGCATTGTATTTTGCCTCATGGAGAGCTTCTAAAATTTCACTCATGAAGATGCTAATGAACTAGTGCTCAACCTCCTTCCGCGGCCGTGTTGGATTTCATGCAAAGAAGAAAGAGAGAGAAATGGGACGATCTCACAAGCTAGAGAGAAGAGACTAGGGAGAAAAGAGAGAAAGAGACCATTAGGGGACACACATCATTCATGGGCTAAAGCCCACACCAATGAAAGATAAAAGGGAGGTAGCGACCAAATCACTCTCTATAAGCCAGGTAGGAGGTAATTAACTTTGAAAACTGGAAATCAAGGGTAATAAGCCTACAAGCGATTTTCAATAGTTGAATTCGCCGCGGTCAGAAAACCTTACAATTATGGTTGTGAAAAGGTGCAGTGTTGGCAGACCAAATTATTCAAAATATTACACACACACACAATGTGGGGGAACACGCCAAAAAAGTGTAAATATATGCATTTTAGGACATTGGTATGATCTTTAATGTACTACAATAATACCTATACAAATGTTCTGGTAGTTGGTTTCACGATTAATCTTTGTTGTTTTGACCGGAGTCAGTAGAAGATGCCCTTAGCTTTTTTTATTATTATTTCAGACCAGCCTAATTTTCTGCCATGGAGTCGAGAACTCGGGTATGCTGCTCAGCTAGGTCCTCTAAGCCTCTAACCACTAGACTACAGATCCTTTTGCATTTCACGATTAATCTATTACTCCCTCCATTCCAAATTATAAGACGTTCCAAAAATCTTGGAGAGTCAAAGCATTTCAAGTTTAACCAAAATTATAAATCAAATTATAAAGATTTTTTATATCAAATAGGCATAGTATGAAAATATAATTGATGAGTAATCTAATGGTATTTAGTTGACATCATAAATATTATTATATTATCATATAAATTTGGCCAAACTTAAGAAACTTTGACTCTCCAAGATTCTTGAAACGTCTTGTAATTTGAAATGGAGAGAGTAAATGCTAGTAATGTTTGTGATGTTTTTGCTATAATCTCTTATATTTACGGAGAGAGGGAGCAGTTGGCAAGACTAAACTTGGTAGTTCTTCGCACAAACTATAAGAAGAATTGAGCGTATGAGTGTAAACATGTACTAAAATGGAACATGACAACTATATTGACTTTGGATAATAAATGAATATAATAATAAACAAAATGAAAGCAAGAAATGACATCTAGTTACCGTGGTTCTTTCATCAGATCACCCCTGCCAGGTTCGGCACCAGTAGTTATAATGGGCCTCATTTTAATATTTGGTACACGCAAGCACAGCACGCAGTGTTGCCTAGCTTGCTGCAGTAGTATATTTATAATGATTGGGATGATTGGTGATCGGCAAGTTTGATACACACTTTATGCGGCAACGAGATCTTGCTTCGGTAGAGAGCAAAGTTCATATGTCTGTAAGATGCTTGCTTAAATAGACCGCAAAGCTAACCGACAGAATTTCGTCTCTTATTCTGCAACATTTCTCTTGTAGCTACGCAAAGCTGGCGGACCTCAGATTCAATTCTGTCGTTCCTTTGGAAAGAGCAGTTGTCGGTGGTAAGTTTCCTGAGCACGTTCTTGAGCCCCTCGATCCACCGGCCCGCCGGATCGGATCCCCCAAAAACCCTACCTGCAGGTCTCCACGCATGTGGCTCACGGCATTTGAGGTCGCCCAGCTTAGCATTCATTGGCAAATCTAGACACTGCTCGACCATGCAACATGAAAAAGGATGCGTGAAGGATCGAAAGGGCGACCAGAGGGGGGTGAATGGGAGCCTATAAAAATTCTCAATGAGAACTAGACCTATGTCCCAAATGCAACTCCAAAATACACAGCACGTTGTATCGTCAAAATGACGCAAGTCAACTCGTGACAAGCTCACCCTAGGAACGATACACGTATCGAAAGTAAGGCTCAAAGTGATCCGAATACATGCGTGACATGGCGGAAGCAGAGCATAAAGTGACTCACAATCAGATTCCAGCAAGCTCACAGACCAAAAAAAACTTACTCAACTAAGCATAATTAGCAAGAGAGAAAACACATTAAGTACTCAAGAAAGTGAACAAGTATTAATTGACTAAGTGTTAGGATTAACAGAGGATTAGAAAAGCTAATTTAACACCGAACAACCATGGACTAGAACAGTGCTATCAGCCATGTGAAAGAACTAATAATGATTACTCAAATCATTGATCACTGTAGCTAGAAAGCAACTCTTCATGGCACGAAGGCACTACCTGCTACTTGCGCTGCTTGCCTGCTCGTTGCTTGGCCTGTCGCCGTGCTTGTGGCCTGGTCTGGCCCGCGATGCGTCAGCTACTCCTGGATCGCAAGCTCCAGACGGCCTGCTAGCGATCAACACCTGGGGCAGCCTGCCAACTCGCTGGGCTGCCGGCCTGCGAAGGCTGCTGGGCCGCTGCTTGCTTCCCCCAGCCCGCGTGCCGCTCGCTGTGAACGGCCAGGCAACAAGTGAAGCGCTGCTCCGTCACCTGCGCACACAAACAGAAGGATACAAGGAACAGAGAACGAACGGCCAAGAACCCAAAGAATGCCGGCCACACTTCAATTCAAAATTCCTTCCTCGATACTCCACGATTCGAAACGAAACTTGAGACAAGGATACAATACCCCAAGGGTAAATAGATCCATGAGACAACTCTCAAAAAGCTCAAGTATTCATTGCAAATCTTGAAGAAAACCAAAACCCTAACTCAAGAACACGATTTGGGAAAATTCAAAATTCAAGCCGGATTCGTGAGGGATTTGAAGGGGGATCATATCAAAGATGCTCCCTAAGGTCCTAGCAACATTTCCCTTCAACCAAACTCATGAGATTCGGGCTCAAACAAGATGAACGAAAATTCCCCAAAAATAGCTCCGAAAATAGGGAAAAAGAAAAATGCTCGGGAATCAAAGATTTAGCACAATTTGAGACAACAAATAATACTAAATCACGAGAACATCTTCTATACAAGATGAGGACTAGCCTCCTCCCTTCATCCACCCACTAAAGATGAAGAAATTAAGAGAAAAGAGTAATCACTCTCTAATCTCCCTCTCTCCTCTCACTTTAAGCACATGAGTAGCCTCTAAGCAAATAGATAATGAGTTGCTAAGCCAAGAGGTGCTGAAATAACCAGCCCCTATCCCTATTTATAGTCCAGGACGAAAGACAAAATTACCCCTACAGCTACAACTAACATAACTACCCACGCAGGGGCATTTCGGTCCAAGCTTTTATCCGCGCATCGGACGGACACGCCACCTTCACGACTTTGCTTCGCCTCGACGCAAGCTTCGCGATGACGCCACGTGCCCTCCTTTTCGAAGCTCCGGCCGCACCGGGCTCGCCCCCGGTTTTGAGGCCCAAACTGGGAAACCTGGCTGCGTGGTGGTTTTGAGGCCCAAACCACCCAAACCATCCATCTACGCTTGGCCGCCACGCGACCTCTACGATGTCGACGCGTGTCCGGCCTCCGCCAAGCCTCCCGCTTGACTCGACCGACGCCGTCTCCATCTTGTCATGCCTTCTCGCCATTCCGTGCACCATATGAACCACCCGTGACTTTGCCCGGACTCCTCGGGTCCATCGGTCCAAGCCTACTCACGTTCATCCTTCACCGTCCTT
Organism: Setaria italica; assembly: GCF_000263155.2. Taxonomy (NCBI): domain Eukaryota; kingdom Viridiplantae; phylum Streptophyta; class Magnoliopsida; order Poales; family Poaceae; genus Setaria; species Setaria italica. The sequence goes on from NC_028457.1 coordinate 7,812,926, forward strand.
GGTCCATCGGCATGAACCTTTCGCTTGACCTTCACCGCACGCCGTCGACCGCCACGTCACATCCTACACCTGCACATCACAAGCCAAGAGCAACATCAAACCAACACAACGTTGTCAATCACTCATCATCCAAGGGTGACCACCATTGGTCCTCAATCTCCCCCTTGATGAGTGCATTGACAACACCCCACAAATTCATAGTATTGAAATAGAAAACAAGAAACTCAAAATAAAAAATCTCAGTCCCCTAAGATAAGGGCAACGGCTCTACACAAGTGAGATAAAATCATGTGATCCCTCAAGAAGAGGCAGAAAATGGGCTCAACACCAATCACATGAAAATCTAAACTCAAATCAAAAAACCGGCTCCTCAAGAAGAGGTAAACAGCTCAACGCGACCGGTACAAGAGCATAAGAGCATAACAAGAGCACATCAACAACTCACAAATACTCCCCCTGAACTTATGCACTCCCCCTGAAAACATGCATACATGCAAACCATAACAAGAGCACATCAACAACTCACAAATACTCCCCCTGAACTTATGCACTCCCCCTGAAAACATGCATACATGCAAAGTCTCCCCCTTGATAGATGAAAGAGTTTGTGTAGATTTCTCTCCCCCTTGTTGACAATGCAACCATCAAGAAAAGCATGAAAGCACAAAATGCATGCCATGGAAATGCAGAACCTAACAAGATTCTCAAATATATCACAATGCACTCTCAAAGGCTACTAGGGAGATAAAGCTTGATAGATCATTAGAAACAATAGCATCGCAACGAGATGATATAAAGTTACAACAGTGGAGATGAAGCAAGTATCAAGTTTTAGCAATGTATAAAAAGATCACCACATGAGCATTCACCTAGTTAAGAATCACCCAAACAAGAATAGACTAGTCCATCAAGAGCTCATACTAGGAAAATCCATTCTTAACAAGAGATCATTGCAAACACCCACATATACGTACTCTCTAATAGGTGGGGATAGGTCCTAATCCCACCCAAGGATGTGTAGATATGAGGTTAGTTTCCATGGTCTACTCCTATCCAAGACTGAATTTCGACAGCACCTCCCCACTGTTCCCCAAATACACGTCCCGACAGGGAGATTGTGTATCCGAAGAACAATAGGGAGATGCTGCTGAAACTCTGTAACGGATCGAAGTAGACCATGGAAACTAACCCTATACCTACATATCCTCGGGCTGTCCAAAGACGTGGACAATTCAAAACAGACACGGTTTCAGATATGTAAAGATCAACATATCTCCAGCCGTATCTCTTTCGAATGGGAGACGCCTAACTAGGTTTTCGATGTGTACAATAAATAACAAGATTTCTCACCGGTCGAGTCGAGGACGGGAGAAGCAGGGGTAGCAGCGCCGGGGCTCCACGAGTCGAGGACGGTGCTACGGACTCGCCTACAAAATAACCACAATAATGTCAATCAAATTTTCGGCAGCACCTCCCCTGCACGGCGAGGTTTTCAAAACCTGCAAGAAAAAGACGGCACGATGGCCGACATCTATACCACGAACACACATATATATAACATACAACATACACATCATATACAATATACACATATACATATCTACACATATATACAATATACACATTCACATATACAATATACACATACACATACACATATACAATATACACATATATGAGTATACTTGAACCGGAGGCGCCGGGGTGCGGGGTGGAAACGGCGCCGGCGTGCGTCAACGTGCGGAGTGTGCGGCGGCGTGGGGAGACGACAGCATGCTGGGGAGGCAGCGAGAGGGGTGCAGGGGGCCGGGTGTACCGGTGCCCGGGTGGGTGGTCGGGGGCGGCCGGGGAGCGGGAGGCCCGGCGGGCGGGGTGCGGCGAGAACGGGGCGGCAGCGTGGCTGAGGATTGAGGATGTGGGATGGCGGCGTGAGGACAGCGGAGGTGGCGGCGCGACGGGGCGTGCTGGCGTGGTGGCGCGGTGAGAAGACTGAGCGACCGCAGGGCGTGCGGGCTGGGCAGGGTTATACCCCGGGCCCCTTTGCCAAGTGCCCAGATCTATGGCACTCGGCAAAGGCTGGTGTGCCCAGTGATAGGTGGGGCCACCACCACCTTTGCCGAGTGCCCAGATCCAAGGCACTCGGCAAACACAGTGTTTGCCGAGTGCCTCAGTCTGGGGCACTCGGCAAATATTTTTTTAATTTTCATTTTAAACCTAACCGTTCAAACGGGGGCTGACAGGTGGGCCCAAATTCACTATGTTTGCCGAGTGCCCAGGTCCACGCCACTCGGCAACACACAGTGTTTGCCGAGTGTTTGCCGAGTGCCTCAGTCTGGGGCACTCGGCAAATATTTTTTTAATTTTCATTTTAAACCTAACCGTTCAAACGGGGGCTGACAGGTGGGCCCAAATTCACTATGTTTGCCGAGTGCCCAGGTCCACGCCACTCGGCAACACACAGTGTTTGCCGAGTGTTTGCCGAGTGCCTCAGTCTGGGGCACTCGGCAAATATTTTTTTAATTTTCATTTTAACCCTAACCCTTGAGACGTGGGCTGACAGGTGGGCCCCATATGACTGTTTTTGCCGAGTGCTTCCACCAGGGACACTCGGCAAACATTTGCCGAGTGCAGCACTCGGCAAATTTAAATCTCTTTTTTGTAAAAATAAAATTCAAAAATACTGAACTGATAAATAACCAAATTTTAATTTTAAGCTATCTATGTAATTTATTGTCTATGAAAAAAAATTTGAATCAAATTCAAATTTTTTTCATCAATGTAGTTCTACATGTGATCAATGCTTAGAAACATGATTATACTTCTTCGGAGTTTTTCCGTTTTGTAAGCAACGTACGTTCCAACTTGTTCAAAACCTTCTCAATTTTTTATCATGGACTCAATATATAATCCCATGAAGGCACTACTAATTTCATTATTTTTCGAGTTTGTTTGTTTTTTTAGAATTTAAAAACCATTGACAATTTAAAAACACACATTTATAATCATGTTCACGTCACAAGACGATCGAAAAGTTCTCATTTCTTGCATGCGACCTCAAACCATACCCTTTAACATGAATATCAATTTTTTACTAATTTTGTGACCTCATTCGAATCACTTGCAGTTCAAATTTTAAAATAAGTAAAAAAATTCATCTAAAGAAAAAAAATTATAAAATATAGCTACCCATTTGAGAAAAATACCAAAATCAAGGATGGATCACCAAATGTACTATGGGAACACAAGAAAAAGTTTTAGGCAGGTTTAAGAAAAAATCGGTTATATTTTGCCAGGTGCCTGTGCAAAGCACTCGACAAAGGGTAGGATGTGCCGAGTGCTGGAGCAATGCACTCGCCAAACTTGATGTTTTGCCGAGTGCCACAGTATGGCACTCCGCAAGCAATGCACTCAGACGTGCTCATTTAAACTTGATGTTTTTATTTTTCATACCAAACGTTGGTCGAGTGCCCAGATCTAGGGCACTCAGCAAATATCCTTTTTTCAAAAAAAAATTGGCCTGGAGCCGGTCCAGCTGGCCCGCAAGCAGCGGTCGAGCCGTAGCGAGCCGGCCGGTCCGGCTCAAGGCGAAAGGGGCGGCCGGGTGCACGTGGGAGGCGGTTTTTGGATGTTCGAAACCGCCTCCCGCGTCCAACACTTTAAGCAGGGCTGGCTGCTGCTAGGCGAGCGAGATGGGACTAAAGTCCCACCCCTGCGCTGCACCGCACGGCCGCTGCAGCCTACTGGGCCGTAAGCGCCAGCGGCCCAGTGGGCCGTAAGTGTGCACGGGGCCGTAAGGTTTGCCGAGTGCTGCAGTAGTTGCACTCGGGCAAACTTCATATTTTGCCAAGTGGTGGGCGTAGGGAACTCGACAAACTTGACGCTTTGCCGATTGCCACGGTTAGACACTCGGGCAACAAGTGACGTGCAGTGACGCCGTTTGCCTGGCGTGCCAGAGGTTGTGACGTGGCATATCGTTGCCGAGTGCTACAATTTAGCACTCGGTATAATTTACTTTTTGTCGAGTGTTTTCTTTTGCCGAGTACAGGCACTCGGCAAAAATGACATATACCTAGTGCCTGATGTTTGCCGAGTGCCTTTTCCTGTGGACTCGGCAAAGAGTGTTTTGCCGAGTGCCCGAGAAAAGGCACTCGGCGAAGATGCTAGCACTAGGCAACTGCCAGGATTCCGGTAGTGATTCGGCGTTTACATATTCCATCATCGATCCTACTGGAGCAGATGTAACTTGAAAACTTATTACATATTTTGTAAAAGATAGCTGCACACACACAAAAGCTAGTTTCTTGGTTCGGGTCGAAGTAAGATATGCAATCATAAGAGTACAGGATGATGAAATAGTTGCTCGAAACGGCTTAGACACTAACGGCACGGCGCATGTAGTAGGAGATCAAGCATCAAGGGGTGGCATGAAAGGATCAAGCAAATACATGAGTACGAAAACATGAGTGACGAACTCACCACCCATGGCTAGATGCTCGGCGTGGAAAGCTGCCCCGCAACGTGGCGCTGTGCAGTAAAGCATCTCCGCCCACACCGTAGCAACGAGGTCCCAGCGCTCAGCTTCATCCTTGATGCTAATCAGCTCCTGGGCCACCTCGCGTGCAAGCGGCAGCACTCGAGAAGAATATAGAGCTTCAGCACTCTGACCGAGTTTCTTCATGTGATCCTCGGCAGCGGGATCATTATTGTCAGTTGTCACTGTTGGCCGATTCTTCATGCTCTAACTGGACAATTTCATCTCGTTCTTCCGCCTTGTTGGATTCTCCTTCATGCTCGACCTTGTTTGTTTCAACTTGTTCCTTTGATTCTTCATGCTCCACCTTGATTTCTTCATAAAGAAGCTTCGTGATGACAGCATCCTTGAGATCACCAGACAGTGATATCTGTTTTGCAATTTCATCTTTAGTTTCGTCATGTACAACTTTGGAGTAGGTAGTAAGCATCACACACCGCACTTGAAGACAAGGTACATACATCATGTAGTTCGACAGCTCTGTGCTCATCTTCTTCTTCAATAATCCATCTGAAGAAGTGGTGGCAGCATCCTTGTCGCCGGAGTAACGAAAGCAGATGTCAGTTACAATGTGCCATATGAGCACGCTTGTTGGGAAATCAACGCCGGTTCTGACACTCTCCTCAAGTGCTGTTAGTGTGGTTGTTGTCGCCTTGCGGTGATGAAGCGCAAGCTGGCCACGGGTGCTGGCAATGTTCCATTCTTTTCTTGTTCCCGAGGCTAACAAAGTGGCGAGGATGAACTTCTTCATGGGCATACTAAGGTCTGCATCTCGTTCGCGGCCACAATTTTCCCATACATATCTAAGATGATTGGATATATTTGCACTATTGATCATGTTGTATTGTTTGAGCTTTTGGGACCACTGTTTCTTCTTGGAGCAGCATATGGAGAAACAGAAGCTGACAACAGAGGACACATCTAGTACTATTGCTCCCACAAGCAATATGTAGGACACCATGATATCAACTTTGCCTCTGCTACTATGGAGTAGTGGGTCCCCCTTTTCGGCAGTCATGAGAGCACCAGGGCTATCGGGATTGCGACATAAGGGAAGAGGATGGCGAAGAGAATGCACCCTGAAAGGATGGATTCACCAAATGAAGCATGCTGAGGCTTAGATGCTGATCCTGAACCAACTAAAGAAGCTAGCCTTCTTGAGAGCGCCGGACACACCATCAGCAGCACCCTCTCGAATCAAATGTAACATTTGGTGTAGAGTCGTGAGTAACACCGTGCCAGAAGTGTTCCCACATACTCGTAGGCATTGTGGTGGTCATCACGAGACAGGAACTCGCCGAGCATGCCTGGTAGCTTCCTAGTCTCTGCTAAGGTGATGCTCTGTACTGTGTTGAGGGGAGCATCCCCTGCCATGATGTCAGTTGTGAGACCGAAGGACTCCATGAACTCTGGACGTTCTGTACTGCCATTGGACAACCTATCAAGAACTTCCCGCATGTCTTCTATGGCTATTTCCCTTGTCCTGATAAGAAATTTGGCCTTGCCCGAACAGCTTCCATATCTCAGGGCTCGTCAGAAACACTGGTCCCGAAATGAGGAGGTAAAAAGTCGATCCGCACTGCATACTTGTAGAACCCAGAGACGAACACGAGAGCAACCGCCACCTTGAGCCGGCGGTCCGGCCAAGAGGACTTGCCCACAACATAGCCGGCGACTGCTGCCTGGATCACCAGGTTCAATAGGTGCCGATTCCACAGCTCGTTGTCCTGCATGGAGAAGGCCGTCATGGTCTTGTTGGGAACAAGGAGTTCGCCAACGGAGTGTAGGTTGCGAAGACCCTGTTCACAGAGCGAAGTGAATGGAGTATACAGATGACATCAACTCACGTAAGCCCTTGTTACCTTGTACAGAATGCGAACCGTCCGAATGGTTACACGAGCTCGGTATTTATAGTCCGGAGGAGACTTTTTACATTTGGAGAGTATCCATTCAACCTACTACACCTTGAGAATATGCTAGGGTACTTTACAATCATTACCCAGGCGGTTACAGTACATTTTTGGGATTACACTGGCCAGCTGTTTACAGGTCTTGCCCTTATCTCCGCGATTCCCGGTGTATCACTTCGGTGGAGACTTTTCTCTTCGCTCGGGACCAGACCCTGCTCATGGTCCCGCACTAGGTTGGTTCCCTTGAGACTTCAAGTGTCGCGGGCGAAGTGATCTTCGGATCCTGATTCCTTGGGAGGCGTCCGCCGGATTTGCCGCTCCTCGAGCCTTCCCTTGGTATCCGCTTCGCTTAATGGGGTGAAGTGGAGCCCACGTGATTCTGTCCTCCTGTTCGCTGATGCCTTAACTTCGGCGCTCGCGGTGGGGACGTTAATCCCGATCCCCAACATTAGCCCCTTGTAGGCGAGAATCGACTCCGACGTAAGGATGAAAACGGAAATGAAATATTCCGTACCGACCGCTTTCATTTTTCTATATTATGACCGCTTTTCGACATGAAAATTTGTCAGATTTAGTTGGTTTCACAACCATTGTCAACCATTTTTTGTACTCTTTAATTGATAAAATGTAGAAATTTTCGAAAGAAACCGATTTCGTTTTCTATATCGTAATACCGTTTCCGACCGTTTTTCATCCTTACTCCGACGTACCGAACCTGCGAAAAGAAAGGATCACGGATTCAACAGAACGTCACCCCGCGTGCGGCGGAGTGGAGGCGAGCGGTTGCGCTCAAGTTTCTCTTCGCTCGTTTTTATTGGCAATTATTTACCACATGGTAGCTTTTGGGTGGGCGGTTGTCATGTCGTCACCTCAAAATATGAAACGTCACTACGGGAAACAGAAGCTTTGCCGAGTGCCCGGGGCACTCGGCAAAGGCCTAAAAACACTCGGCAAAGGCTTTGCCGAGTGTAACACTCGGCAAAGAGCACACGGCAAATTTTGTGTCGGCAAAGACTAGTTTGCCGAGTGTCAAAACTCGAACACTCGGCAAACATTTTGTCGACGGCCAAAAAACACTCGGCAAAAAGATGTACTCGGCGAAATGCGCGCTGACGGCGTCGGGGTAACGGCGGGTTTGCCGAGTGCCAGACGGGAGGCACTCGGCAAACACCGGGTCTTTGCCGAGTGCCAACACTCGGCAAAGACCGGACCTTTGCCGAGTGTCACTGACTGGGCACTCGGCAAACCCGGTTTGTTTGCCGTGTGCCGCGTCCCGGGCACTCGGCAAAGCCAGCCCCCTTTGCCGAGTGTTAGGGTTGGCACTCGGCAAAGCCGACCCCCTTTGCCGAGTGCCTCGCGCCTGGCACTCGGCAAAGATTCCTTGTTTGCCGAGTGCCTTGCCCCTAGCACTCGGCAAACAAGCTTTCCTACACCTGGGAAATGCCCCTTTGCCGAGTGTTAAGGCCAAAACACTCGGCAAAGGCCCCTCTTTGCCGAGTGTTACACTCGGCAAAGTGACCAGAACCCCCCCTTTTTCGACATTTTGCCACGTATAACGGACCCCTCTCAATTCACAATACACATATCACAGGCATTTGTAATAAACAACCACATGGATAATTCACAACCACAGGCATAATTCATAAACACCACAGGTATAATTCAACATAAGCACGAAATAATCCATAAATCCAAGTTCTTGTCACAATTTAGTTTCCACATTGTTCACAACCAAGTCTACTTCCGTGGAGGCCAAGGAGACCACTGCGACAAATCTTGATCTTCATTATTCGAAGCCGCCGATTGATTCTGCACATAGGATAGGACATTCTGAGGTAACATCTAAAGTTGTCAAATTTAAACTATTGAATCTTAAGCACAATGTGTCAAGTGACTCACAGGAGTAGTCGTGGGTGGCTGAGGCGGAGGGAACATCATCGGCGGTGGCGGAGGCAAAGACTGTCCCATGCTCGAAGCAAAGTTTTGCATGTACTAGAACATCTGCTCCATCCTAATCCGGTTTTCCTCCTCCATCCTCCGCCGCATTTCCTCCATCTGCGCCTCCATCTGCGCCTTAATCTCCTCTTGTTTCTTCCTTGATTCTTCCACCTGGGCCTACAATATTTCATTGCAATGTTATAATGCAAAGCTAAAGTATAACAACAAACGAACGATGAATGGAAGAGAAAGAACCTGTAGAGCCTCCATCTGGAACTGTGCAGCGGTGGGTCGTGGCCGTACCGCCGGGCTCGAGTCCGTGCTCCTAGCTCGGATCTGGGAGAGAGTGGGAGTAGAGGCCGTGTCGATGACGCCGTCGCCAATCCAATATCGGCCATGCTTCTTGCCTCCTCCCACCCTCATCACGATTTCTCCATCAATGTCCTCGGAGCTCGGATCGAAGTCTGGCCCGTGAACCTCCCTAGCCATCTTTGTATACTCGCTGACGCGGCTGTGTATGCTAGGGTGGCTGTACGCTTCGGACGGGTCGTCTGGGTTGAAATCTATATCGGCCATCGCCTTGCCCTTTTTGGAGATGACCCATGCCTTGAGCTGGGAGCAAGGTCGGCCATCATGTGACGCCGACTGCGGCAAAATACAAAATCATTAAAAATTACGTAGCACTGAACGTTACAATAAAGAATTGAAGTTGCGTACCCATTTTTCTCTATATTCATCAAGGCTTAGGCTGCCTTGATGGTGTGGTCCAGTCGGCATCTGCAAACGCCGCTGCCGGCAAGCAAGGTGGGGGCCGGTGCGGCGGCCGGACGGGGGCGGCCACGGGGGGCCGGTGCGGGCGGCCGGCCGGGGGCGCAGGGGAGGCCGGGGAGCCGGCGGCGGCGCAGGGGAGGCTGGGGGGCCAGCGGCCGGCGCCTTATCCCGGCGCGGGGCAGGCGGCGGCGGTGCGGCGCGGGCGGCGACGGCGCGGGGTGGCGGCGCGGGCGGGCGGGCGGCGCGGGCGCGGGGGGCCGGGCGGCGGCGGCGGCGGCGCGGGCGCGGGCGTGTGCGTGTGGCTGTTGGCGTGCGTGTGGCCGGGCGTCAGGCGCGCGGTGCGCTAAGTGTGGATAGGCCCCACTTTGCCGAGTGCTTATGATCTAGCACTCGGCAAAGGCTTTGCCGAGTGCTAGATCAGGAGCACTCGGCAAACTTTTTTTTTATTCGGATTTCACAGTGCGTCTGGCAGGTGGACCGCGGCGATGTTTGCCGAGTGCTTGTGATCTAGCACTCGGCAATGGCTTTGCCGAGTGCTAGATCAGGAGCACTCGGCAAACATTTTTTTTTAATTTATTTTTTTGGATTTCAAAGTGCGTCTGGCAGGTGGACCGCGGCGATGTTTGCCGAGTGTCCCAAGTTTGACACTCGGCAAATCGGCTCTTTGCCCAGTGCCATCCCTCGACACTCGGCAAATGAGTACTATTATTTCATGTCAAACTAGTTTTATTAATTAAAAGATTGTAAAGTTTGCAAAAACCTAGTCAAATTCACTAAACATTGCGTATTTCATTTTTTAAGTAATATTGTTCCATCATTTCATGGATTTACAGCTCATATTAAATTTATATCTATTAAATTCATATACGTGCAATTAATGAATAAAAATTACCAAACGGATCTGAAAAATTCCCAAAATTTGACATGAACCAATCTATGTTCTCTATAGCCTATAAAAAAAATTGGACTCAATGAGAAATACATGTATTGATTCGTCTCAAAATCTTACCGGATCCTTCCAACTTCTACGAATCCTCTCAGGAGATGCTTCGAATTCTAAACATCATATGTCAAAACTTGTGCGAAACCTTGTCAATTTTTTACCACAGCCTCTGCATATGAAATCATAGCATCTTGCAAAATCTCATAATTTTCAAACTTTGTTTGTATTTTTGAGAATTAAACAATCATTTGGCCACACGTTCGTAGTCGTGTTTCCTTAGCAAAATGTTCGAAATTTCTTTTCATTTTCTGGGTGAGACCTCAATTTGGACTCACTAACATGAATATGATTTTTCCACTCATATTATTCCATTATTCCAATCACCTGCAGTTCAAATTTGACTTAAATCAAAAAATTACTCTAAATGAAATTAATTGATTAAATATAGCAAACAAGTCAAAAAATAGTCCACCTTCTACCATGCAGTGCCAAATGCCATACATGTGGAGTGTAAAAAGTTTGGAGGGTGGAGGAGGGAAAAAAAAATTACTTATGCCGAGTGTGTCAAAAGACACTCGGCAAACCCTATAGTATGCCGAGTGTGCCCCCTAGCACTCGGCATACTCGCCACTTTGCCGAGTGTCCCATCACGACACTCGGCAAACTAGTGGCTTTGCCGAGTGCCCCCCGTAGACACTCGGCAAAGCCTAACGTCCGTCACGGAGCCGCGACGGCGGCGGCACGGGGAAGTCACGTGCTCGTCAGTTTGCCGAGTGTCCATCTTTGCCGAGTGCCTCGTGGGTGTTTGCCGAGTGTTTTTGTGGTGGCACTCGGCAAACCGGTCCTTCGCCGAGTGTATTATGTTTGCCGAGTGTTTTTGGTATTGCACTCGGCAAACCGGTCCTTCGCCGAGTGCCCGAAATAATACACTCGGCGAAGTAATTACACTCGGCAAATTCGAGGTTTCCCGTAGTGCGTCGAATCCCCGCCCGTTCATCGCCTATATAAGGGGGCGAAGGGTGGCCGTCTCTCATACTGCGGAAAGTTTTGTGCTCTTTCTACTTTTGCTCCCACGAGTGAAGAAGCCCAAGACGTACTTCGCTTTTTCAGGTAAGACCTGGTTCATTCTCGTGCTTAGATTTGCTTTGTCGTTTCCATTGGTGATGTGGACGCATGTTGCGAAGAAATTATATTGTTTTCTATTCACGCTACACTGTAGTTGCGTGAGTTGAAGTCGTAAGAAGATCTGATGGAAGCCGCTGCAAGACTAGTTTCTTTAAACCCCTTGGAGGCACCTGAAATCCGCGAAGAGGAAACTGCTGGTGGTACATCTGAGACTTATGCTGAAGCGGGTCACGAAGAAGCCGCTTCTGACGACGAGGAAGATGGGGAGATTTTAACCAATTTTGACTTTGGGAAGAGCGAAGTGTGTTCTGCAGATTTGGACCATCATACTGGACTTGGTTGGTTTTCTCGCGAGCTTGTCAGAGAGCCACCCAAGGATGAGAGGGTTCCAGATCATAGGAAGGGTGAGAGTATAGTTTTTCGAGATTTCTTCAGTGCTGGACTTCGTTTACCCTGTGATCCCATTCTTCCTATGATCCTTCAGAAGTACAACGTGAAGATACATCATTTGACACCGAATGGATTTGTGGATTTGTCTCGGTTTGTGTGGGCGGAGAAAACTCATAATGGGTTGGTGGATCTTGATGGCTTCGCGCGGCATTTCATCTTGCACTTTCAACTGAACAGGTATGAGTTGGAGGGTAAGACATACGAGAACCAATACGGAAGTTGCTCTTTTAAGGCACGCCCAAGCAACACGAAGTCGAGGAGGAACAAGATCGTGCGGTGCGAATTTTCGTTCGCTCAAAAGAACAAATGGGAAGGTTGGCTTAGCTATTGGTTCTATGCCAAGATCAGTGTTGGCGGCGACGTCGGCGAGTCTACTGAATTATATCCTATGGCCAGCAGCTTGGCTGAGATGAAGCCCGTCAAAAGCTCAATCTTCGCTTGGACACGTGAATGTAGACTCAGCGAAGGTGCTTTTAGTGATGCTACTTCGCTTTTATCAGGCCGGAATGCGGTGGAAGAATTTATTGCCGCTGGGATATGGCCGCTGCGTGCGGGCTGGGCTCCTCGTTCTTTTACCCGCAAGAGAATTAAGGATGTTGATGATATTTCTTGTCCTCTCTTTGACCTGAGCTTGGGTGACGAAGTGGATCGTGAGGCTTTTGTGAAGGAGGTTGAAGAAGCTGCTGAGGGTTTGCTTGGGCCTTATATACTTAAGGAGTATGAGAAGTTTAAGAAGATTACTGCATACAAGTGCCGTATTAATAGGATCTTTGAGGTACTCGAAGTCCCTTACGAGGACCGATCTCGTCCTAAGAAGCCGGTTGAAAAATTTGCGGAGCCAGGGGTTACCGGTTCCGTTCAGATTGGAAAACACAGAAGAAAGGGGAAGAGGAAGCTAGCCGAAATTACCGGCTCATCATCGGGTGCTTCCGCAGAGCATTCCTTGAAACGAACGACTGATGATATCGACGAAGAGCTGAAGAACTCGTCTGGCCTTCCTGGCGTGCCCGAAGTCGCCGGTATGTTAGTTTCTCTTGGGCAGGCGGGATCGGTACCGTCAAAGGTTACGAGGAGTAGATTTATTGACTAGCTATATCACCGACGAGGAGGAAGAGATCGTAATTGAGGAAGGCTCTGACATTACTGTGACGCCCGATACTGAGGTAGTTGGTTTACTCCGTTTAGGCGAAGAGGGCGGAAAAACAGAAGGTGGATAGATTTTTTAAGTTAGTTGAAAGAAGTTTTGTGCGTTTTTGCCCTGAATCTCATCTTGTTTCTTTCCTTTCTGTTGTAGGCTTGCTTGAGGAATCGATGGAACGCACGGGAATTGTTGCTAGTGACGTGCACGTCGAGAAGGCTGTTGTGCAGGCTTCGGGTGGGAAAGAAATGGTGGATAAGGCTCAGTCCTTCGGTTTTGAGAAGGGGGTGCGTCCAGCAAAGTTGCCGGGGCACGCGCCGACAGAGAGCTCCGACGAAGAGGAAGAGGAGACTAACGAAGAAGATAACCTGGCCTCCGATTTTTCTGCCTTAAATCTTTCAGGTGGTGGACTTGTGCTGCTTATAGGCTTTCTATGCTAGCTTCGGCTTTTCCTGACATTTTTGTCTTCTCCTGTAGCCTTTGAAGAATCTCTAGAGGGGTTGAGTGTAACCGGAATCTCGATCGCGATAGATAACTCGAGTTTAATACAAGTACCTCGGCCGCCGGCGAACCTCGCACGACGCCGCCATCGCCGCAGCCACCGGCTGGGTTCGGTTCAAGTGATCAAACTCTGCTTCTCTTCCTCTCGGCTCAGCGCTTTACAGACACAGCGTGTCGCCCGTTACATGGGCCGGTCATGGGTCGCTACTTCTTCCACTCTGGCCCAGCAACTCGAGGATTGGGCTTCAGCGTCCGTCTGGCCCTCGGCACCGGTCCAGCTGCTTGATCATCAGACTTGGCGCCTTGATCAGTGATGACAGGTTCAGCACTCCTGACATTGAGCAACTTGGAGTTGCAGAGAGTTGTTAACACGACTGGTCAAAAGGTGGACGATCCTTTCCTATAAACTTGGCTTTTTGTCGCTGATCCTGTAAATTTGATCTTTCGTCTTTTGTTTTTTTTATATATATCTCTCGTTGCAGGCCGAGGTCTTACTTCGGTTTCTAGCGAAGAGACTTCGTGATGTGAAAGACGAGAGAGACGGCCTCGCGTATGAGGTGGAAGTGCTGAGAGACGAGTCGGGAAAAGCGCTTGAATCAATTAAGGCGCTTAACGAGATTCGGGAGCTACAGAAGGGCAATATTGAAATATTAGGAAGCAAAGTAAACAGCTTCGACGAAGTTGTTAAGGGTTGGGATAAAGATTGGGAGGGTGCCGAGAAGCGTTTTGAGAAGGACGCTGCTACAATAGCGGAGCTGCAGAAGATCGGGGAAGAGGAGATGGCTGCTAGAGAAAAGGCCGAAAGGGACCTTAGCTTCGCCAGAGAACGCCTTATTAATATTGGCAAGATGGCAGTGGAGTGCAGCGCGATACTTGACTAGCGTACAGATGAGGTCTATACAAAGTACAAGGAGGCGTTACAGGAGTTCGGACTTTGGCCGAAAGACTTCGCTCCAGGTGTTGATTCGTGCGAAGACTTATACTACTGGCTTTTAGATGAGTTCAAGGCTTTACCGGAGATTATTTCTGCGTACGGTGATTTTAGCACTCGTCAGAGCTGTGAATCTTTTTTAAAGGTGATGGAAAGCCGAGGTTACGAAGATCTTAAAGTTATGGCGCGAGGAGGGAGTTTCAATTTCCCGCTGCTTCTGAAATCGATGCACTGGAGATGACCGCCAAGTTAAAGGCCGTTCGTCGAAAATTCTTGAAGCAGTACTGGGAGGTTACTGGCCAGGACCAAGCTAGGAAAACTGCTAAACTATCTCTAGCTAAGGTTGACTTTTATCTTTGACAATACACTTCTTCTTGCTCTCAGTGCTTTAACCTTTTCTCCGAAGTACTTATGTGACTATGTTTTTTGTTTAGATGCTGGAGGAAAGTGCAAGGATGAGTATTGCTGATGCCGCGGATCCAAGCGAAGATGCTGCAAAGGAAGGCTAGGTCTTAGGATTGCTCAGCTGTTCCTAGCGTTTCTATGCCACTGATGCTATGGGTTTGGTGTACCGAACTTTTGTTGAATATGCGTTTTCGTCCAAATTTTCCCAAACAAACGAAGTCAGAAAAACTTGAGATTTTTGAGTTTTCCTGACTTACAAGAAGGTTGTCGATGAGGCAATAATAATTGCTTTGACAACGAGTCATATGCAATTTTATACGCATGAGTCGCTTTTGGCTGATCTTTGCTTCGATATACCGTGTTGGAAAAATGTTCGTCCCCCCCCCCCCCTTCGCTGATTCTCGGCGGGGGTGGCACCGAAGGAAATCGGCAACAAGGACTAGCTAATTTTATAGCTACTTAGGGTCTGTTTGGATACACACTCATAATCTTTAGGACTTCACTTTTAGTCCACTTTTAGAACTTGTGCATCCAAACATATGTCATAAAAGTGCATTCATAATGTTTAGGAGTGTTGTTTTCATTAGGAGGACCAAACCATCATAATGGGTCATTTTTCTCCTAAAAGTGGTCCCCAACCCATCCTTTACCCCCTGTTGCCCCTCCCCTTCTCTCTCCACAGCGCTAGAAACAGAGCAAGGTGAAGTAATTAGGGGTACAAAAGTCATTCCCCCTCTAACATCCTAAAGATTATGATTCCATCCAAACAGCCCACTCATAAATTTTAGGACTACCAATTCATAGCTCCTACACTTTATGAGTGTCCTAAAGTTTATGAGTGTGTATCCAAACAGGCCCTTAATGATAATGAACTGCCATTTTCTGCTTCGTGAATGGCATCACAGTGGTAACCCTTAATGTAGCGCCTTAGTACTACTTGTGCATAATCGAAGTCAATCAATAAGTATTTGCTGTTTTCACTGCCTTCCGTTATGGGCTTTTTCCTGCCCTCTCCAACGCAAGGTCTTTCTGAGCCAAAGGTCTTACTTGCCCGTGCTTTTGGATGCACCTAGGACTTAACTTGCCTTCCGCCTAGACCTTTTGTCAAATGCGGCGCAAAGGTCTTTTCCTTGCCCGTGCTTTGTGGATGCACCTGGGACTTAACTTGCCTTCCACCTTGACTTCTTGTCGAACGCGGTGAGAAGGTCTTTACTGCCCGTGCTTTGTGAATGCACCTAGGACTTCGCCTTGCACTATGGGCTTTTTCTCGCCCTCTCTAGTGCAAGGACTTTACTTGCCTTTGGCTCGGCATGCGTAATTTAAATAATTGTAAATTGCTGAATTAAAGGAATTAAATGCTCTTCGTCGTGCGATCTAAGTTGGTCGATGATTGAGACAAAACGTCACCCCCCTCTTCGACCTTCTTGGATTGTACGACGAATTAAATTGACTTGAATGTAAAAACTTTTCAGAGGGTGATTGTCTAATTCATGACAAATTATGCAAAGGATCCGCCTCATTAAAAACCCTACCTCCGAAGTGGAGTCCCTCTTTGTAGGGAAAAGTGTACGGTCCCAAATACTTAAATAAACAAGAACTTAAATAAAATGAAATGCAAAAATTTCTTATCTTAGCTTTCCTTAGGGATAATACTTGCGCAAGTTGTTGATGTTCATTGCGGCGATCTTCCTACGTCGTTCGGCGGTGGTCGTCAGTGGTGGAGACGAAGGTGGAATGGCCATCAAAGGAACCACCTCCAAAGCTTGCACTACCTCTCTCTCAACATTTGAATTAGAGCTCTCTCCAGCTAAGGGAACAATTGCTTTGTCTGCCATTAGATCGCTTTTTGTCTAATGGAACAAACGAGAGAAGATGGATGAATGAGAGGGGGGTTCTAGGCCCTTTATATAGTCCCGTCGCGACCCCGTGTATGGAAACTACCCAAAACCGACATAAGAACCTTCCAAATACCAAGATACACAGAATGGGGAAAGGCGGCGCCAGGGAGGTGGGACCCACCGGTCGGCCGACCAGGCCGACCGACAGGTGGCCCCAACTGGCCCCTGCTTCGTCGTGCTAACCCTAATTCTCATTCTAAGCCCATTTCCACTGGGGTTCGAGGCCCAATGGATCAAAATACACGACTTTATGTATTATGGCATAGAATTAAAGTCGATCAAATCTATAATTTCAATTTCAAAAGCATTTTGATCCATCGGTTCAAGGAAAACTTTTAATCGTTGACCATTTACCTTTGAAATATTACCTTCATCATCTTGTATAGTGATAGCTCCATGTGATGAAGTGTCGACAACAGTGTATGGTCCTAGCCATTTGGATCGAAGTTTTCCATGACCGAACAACTTGACTCGTGAGTTGAATAGCAACACTTTGTCTCCCGTTTTGAATTCTTTTGGCTGGAGCTTCTGGTCATACCACCTCTTTGTTCTCTCTTTATAGAGCTTGGAACTTTGGTACGCCTTTACTCTCCACTCTTCCAATATGGAAAGCTATTGTTGTCTATTCTTGCTTGCCAGCTTAAAATCCATGTTCCAATTCTTGATTGCCCAATAGGCCTTATGCTCAAGCTCTACTGGCAAATGACAACTCTTTCCATAGACAAGCTGATATGGTGACATGCCAATAGGGGTTTTGAAAGCTGTCCTATATGCCCAAAGTGCATCAGGGAGCTTGTTCTTCCATCCTTTCCCCATCTCATCAACAATATTTTGCAAGATAGCTTTGATTTGTTTGTTTGATGTCTCAGCTTGTCCACTTGTTTGCGGATGGTATGGAGTTGCTATGTTATGCTTGGATCCGAATTCTCTTAAGAGGTGTCGGAATGACTTGTCAATGAAGTGTGATCCCCCGTCACTTATGATCATCTTAGGTGTACCAAATCGGGGAAAGATCACTTCATAGAACATCTTTCTTGCATGCTTTGCATCAGCGGATTGACAAGGCATAGCTTCCACCCACTTGGAGACATAGTCAACTGCCACCAAGATGTACTCGTAATCCCAAGACCTCTTGAATGGTCCCATGTAATCTATTCCCCATACATCGAAAATCTCGACTTGTCAATTGTAATGTAGGGGCATTGCATTGCGAGCAGAGATTCCACCGTACTTTTGACAAGCCTTGCACCTTCTAACAAAGTTCTTGGCATCGTCATACATGGTAGGCCAGTAGAATCCACTTTGCCATACTTTTGCTTGAGTGCGAAATGCTCCATAATGACCTCCGTAAGGTGATGCATGGCATTTTTCTATTATCTCCATTCCTTCCGAAAGTGGCACACATCTCCTTAGCAGACCATCGGCGCATACTCGGTACAAGTATGGGTCATCCCATAAGTGGCGTCGACTTTCGTAGATCAACTTCTTCTTGTCCTCCCCAGGTGATATGTAACCTGAAACCATGGAGTTCACAATATTCGCATACCATGGGTTGGAGTCCGTCACTTGTAGAAGCATATCATCGCGTAGAAAATCGTTGATCGGCAGCTCCTGCATATTAGTATAATGCATATGCGACAAGTGATTGGCAACAGTGTTATCTACTCCCTTTTTATCTTTAATTTCTAGATCAAATTCTTGGAGTAGAAGAATCCACCTAATAATCCTAGGTTTTGCATCTTTCTTAGTGAGCAAGTATTTTAGTGCAGCATGATCAGTGTAAATAATTACTTTAGCACCCACTAAGTAAGATCTAAACTTATCAATCGCAAAGACAACCGCCAGGAGCTCTTTCTCGGTAGTAGCATAATTAAGTTGAGCCCCTGTAAGTGTCTTAATCGCATAGGCTATAGCATGATGCATCTTATCTTTGGTTTGGCCTAAAACCGCACCAACGGCATAGTCACTCGCATCACACATAATCTCGAACGGCAATGACCAATCCGGTGGTTGGATGATCGGAGCCGAGATGAGTGCTTTCTTAATTAGATTGAAAGCTTCAAGACACTCATCGGTGAACTCAAAGGGTATATCCTTATCTAAAAGGCTCGTGAGGGGTCTAGCAATTTGTGAAAAGTCCTTAATGAAGCGTCTATAAAACCCTGCATGGCCAAGGAAGCTACGGACTCCTTAATGTTCACAGGAGGTGGGAGTTGTTCAACAACTTCTATCTTTGCTCTATCCACCTCTATACCTCTCTCGGACACCAAGTGTCCAAGAACAATGCCTTCACGGACCATGAAATGGCACTTTTCCCAATTGAGCACTAGGTTCTTCTCTTGACATCGTTGCAAGAGTGAAAATCTAGCCCAGGCTGCACCTAAACTCTCGTTCTCTTGTTGAGAGAAGTTGAGCACCTCTTGTCGCAAGGAAGCGATTCGAGATAACGGAAAGAACGCAAGACAAAATCTCGCCGTGGAAACATAAGTGAAACGCATCTCAAAGTCGCATACCGCTAGTACATTTTGAGTGGCTACCTCGGTCTTTCCAATATATCTCCCTTGCTCATCAGGTGAAAGAGCAACACGGATATGAGTGCCATCAAGTGCACCAATGCAATCTTTGAAATGTGGATATGCACGTTTGTCATCTCTTATCCTTTTATGGACTGTGGGGAAGTTGGGATTCTTTGGTCGAATGAAATCTTTCGCCATAGCCGTCAAAGCATTTAGCACCTCATCAAATTTCCTACTAATAGTTTCGCCAGAATGCTTAAATCTATTTTGAGCTCTCCTATTAGACTCGTTTCCAGCACATGTGTATAGGAACATAGCAAGCATCTCTTTTGTGCTAATATGCATAGAAGGTCGCAACCCATACCTTCCCACCAACACACCATGAAGATCCAAGAAGATTTCATTGTTCATACGTAGTTGTCTATGACATTCTCCAGGACTTTTTATTGTCTCTAGCAGCCATCCTGTTCCACTTACACCTGATGTCCTTGGTGGGTTTTTAACAAGGTAAAGGTCAGCATATATTTGTGCAATTTCTGCAGCACCCAACATAAGATTCCAAAAGACCTCGCTTTCATCATTGGAGTCATTACTATCGCTCTCACTTTCCTACAGATAAGAGATCATATGACATATAAAATAAAATAAGCACTTGGCATTAAAATAGCACTTAAGGTTGAATGACAACACTTCAGTCCAACAAGTAATTAAAAATTGAAATAACACTGCAGTTTCAATAACAATAGTTCATACGAACAAAAAAGAATTATTAAAATGACACAATTCCTCAATTGCCATACTTGGCATTGTACTTTCTGCGAAGCCAATTAAATCTAATCTCGTTTGTTGGCAGGGTCATTAACATTTCCCTTTGGTCCTTCTTCACAAACAACTCTGTGGTGATATAATGCTCATCTGTATCATATCCTGCCCCACATTCCAACACAAGGTCCATGACTTGTTGCACAGTTACTTCACCCAATTTTTTAGATGTAAAAGAGGAAGCGGACTCAGCAATCTTGGTTACTTGTTCCTGAATAACTTGTGTTGTTCCAGTTCTTTGTTTCTTTGCTGGTGGAATTCTTTTGTTTGCTAACAAAATAGTAGGAGAAGGAGTAACCTCTTGGACCTCATCTATTTCATCCCAAGCAACTCTGTCATTGTCACAATCATCAGGGACATCATGAACCTCATTCACATGTCCGTTGTCAACATCCTCTTGTGTTGGTGGTATGATGGGATTAGAGCTCATAGGATTCCAATGATCGCTTCCATCATTAGTTATGTTAGCAAACATCACTGTCAAGTCCTCCTCATTTTGCAACGGTTTTTTTCGAAACTTGCCGCAACCTGGAATCTCCTGCAAGGACATCATCGTTATTTACAAAAAGAAATGACATGAACCTATTGCTTAACAGAAATAAAATAGTTTTGGAACTCACCGCCCTTGCCTTCTTCCACCACTCATCATCCATATCAATCACACCTCTTGCTCTGTCCCATCCCGCACCCGTTTACTTCCTCATTAATTTCTTCCAAGTCGTTAAATCGGTCTTCAACTTATCCCACTTGTTCTTCATTTGCGCTTGGTCAAACGAATTGCAGTGAGGTTGAAAAATTCATTGCTGACCTCATCATAGCCTACTGAGTTCAAATGAGTGTTCGGTCTATTCCCTTTCTTAACTTGTTTGGCAAACAACGAACATATGATCGTCATGTTTGCATCAGTCCATTCAATTGAATCACCCTGAATAACATATGACAGTCCATTGAAGTACAAGCATTCAAAGTAATTTGACCTCGTTGATAAAACCACAATTGTTATTCAGTCACAATCCATATAACATGCAATCCATATAACTCTTTAGTGGTACAAATACCTTGCCTATCGGAGGTGCTCACAGGAGAGTTTAGCATGCACCACATGATGTCTAGCAGACTAGCAACTAAATACACCCTATGTTTCATATGTGATAAGTTCAGAAAATCTGGTTAATGTTGGTGAGTCACGGATTGGTGCGATTTCCATCAAGGAATGGCAAACCAAAAAAATGAAGGAAAATGCTATGAAAGCTAGGAGTAGGACTAACAAGTAGATAGAATCGATATCGCTGCCAAGAATGCCAAGCATCCAAGCCACATGGAAGAAAATTTTACAAATAGATCCTATTTATTAAATGTTAAACTGTTAGGAGTAGTTTTCACTTTTCGTTGCTTTCGGATTTGGGGGATTATCTTTTGGTTATTTGGGGGCATGCTGGTCAGAAATAGCTAACCTTGACTCATTTTGAATACCATTAGTGTAGCTACTCAAAAGGATTTATAATCACAAGATTACTATATACAAATGGTCCCAAGTAGAATTCGATTCCTACCAGATTGCACTTATGGCTTAATGGAATTCCTGCGGGATAACAGGCAAGTATGCATACAAGTTTGCTACCACACATTACAAGTACCCGAATGAATATATGACTCAACTGTGCGCTTGATCACTGAGCCTATTATGCAAAGCAACAGCGATGAACTTTGACACGACGGAAAATTAAAAGTAACTCAGCAGATTCTACCATAAGCCTTTCACTCCTGATCCAGCTATCCAAATTGACTTTACAAGCATATTTCTATCTTGGAGCTGAAAGATGACAAACAATTATACAAGTATCACTGGCTACATGAGTTAGAGGAGCGTTTCTCTTTGATGCCTTCTCGCTGCCATGCCCGGCGCCACAGCCATGGCCACGGCCGCCACCCTGGCCAACACGGCCACGGCCTTGGCCGCCACCCCTGAAATTGTCCACACGGTCACGACCTCATCCGCCGATGGCCAGACCTTGGTCACCATCATCCTGGGCCCCGAAATCACCCCTGGACGGATCTTGCTCCATGCCTGATGCCTCCCTCCTTGCGCCGGTCACGCCGCCCACAACGACCGGGCCGCCCCTCGGCGCGCCGCCTAAACTGGCGGGGGCCACCCTCGGCGCGGCGGCCAGACCGGCGGGGGCCGCCCACGGCGCGCCGCCCAGGCTGGCGGGGGCCGCCCTCGGCGCAGCGGCCAGGCCGGCGGGGGTCGCCAGCGACACGCCGCCCAGGCCGGTGGGGGCCGCTCTCGGTGCGGCGGCCAGGCCGGCAGGTGCCGCCCTCGGCGCGCCGCCCAGGCCGGCGGGGGCCGCCCGCGGCGCGGCGGCCAGGCCGGTGGGCCCTTCCATCTCCGCGGCGCCCAGGCCGGCGGGGGGCTCCCTCGGCGCGGCGCCCAGGCCGGCGGGCATCTCCCTCGTCGCGCCGCCCAGTCCGGCGCCTCTGTCCCCGTCCATCTCGCCGGAAGAGCGCCGGCGGCGGTCGGCGGATCGGCGGAGGCGCAAGGTCGGGCGCAGGCAAATGAGTAGCGGATGGGTCTGGTGTTCTATTTTCTTTTGACCGGAATCGAAGGGGTACTGTGTAACGGATGGCATGGTGGGTAAATAACTACAAACTCCACGACGAGGTCTGTATTCAAGGTTTTTGGAGCACCCCTTGAGGTACTCCACCAAAAATGTGGATGTACCCCCTGCTCCACATTTTTCCTAGAGCCGGAATTGCTGGAGCCAAACACGTTTGGATGCGAGTTTTTTGAAGTTGGTGGAGTGGAGTGATTTTTGGTGAAGTGAAGTGCTCCCAAACAGGCCCTAACTCGGTCATACCTCATTTGGTTTTCCGTCCTCCACTGCACGGATAACAGATAGGTTGTACTTCGGGTTGCACGGATAACACGCTGCAGTACGTACGAATAAGAGTTGGCTACACGAACTCATAACCTCATGGTTAGCCGCGCAACGCTCGTGTGCCGTTGTAAGGACGGCTAGTTAGCCAGTCACGTAACAAGGAAGTAAGAATGGAGTAAAACAGTTCAATTCGCGCGTAACGCTATTCGCCAAAATAATCTGATCTACAACTAACCATGCAGAATATTTAATCTAGATCAAAAACAGCATAAGTACAGCAAAAATATAACCGTGTAAATGCCGTATGCTACTCGCTAGCACACAAAAATATAACCGCGTAAATAGGATCACTTGTGAGTAAATGATCATAGATTATACCTTCGCTCATCGCGCGTCGCAGCGAAAGTCTTGATGAAGCGCGACTAGTCGATCCAATCGACGTCAAGGAAGTTGTCGTACGATCTGACGAAGTGCGCAACTGAGCGACACCTCTACAGCAGTCCACACGTACGGGATGGAACGACGAACCGGAGCGTGCTAGCACTCCACGGCACGTACTCGAAGATCCCCGTGATCAACTTTTTTTTAACCCGGGAGGGAGGATTGCAGCGGCGCGCCAGAGGTTTTGCGTGCGGGCAGGAGCCCCTACGCGGCAGGCAGCAGGTGCCTGGTGCGGCAGAAAAATTGAGTGCGGCAGCAAGACAATTGTGCGGCGGCTGGCAAAGGGATATCAATTAGGGTTAAAATCTAATTAGTATTTATAGGCTTTGCTAATTGGGCCAGCGCTAATTGGGCCAGGCCTCTCTTGAGCACCCAACAGATCAAACCAATCACACCCCACATTGCTTAGTAGCTTAAAGGGATCGCATCTTGACTAAACAGTAAACGCGTAGATTAATCCTTCACGCAGCTAGGCTATGCACTTGCATTGAGAGCTAGTGTACCTTGTTTGAATTCTGAAAGATGAGTCCGTTATTACCCAAATTACTATTCGTTTTAACTTTTCTAGGTACACTATATTTGCTATGCTCCTAGATATATATTATGTCTAGATATATAGCAAAAGTGATTGTCTAGAAAAGTCAAACGAATAGTAATTTGGAATGGAGGGAGTACGTGTAACTAGTTATCTGAGAATCTAGGGATCAGTGTGAAATCTGAACAAACATGACAAGAGAACATAATACAGAGGTAGGGGCACAAGCACGGAAGAAAAAAAATATCGCTTTTTTGAACAAGTTGGCTTGAGATTTGCCTAATATTTTTATTACAAGAGTAATAAAAGGCAGCAGCATAACAGAAAAGAATAAGCTCTGCCATAGGACAAATATATGCCACTAGTGTCTGATGTATCTGAATTCATGCCCCCAAAACGAGAGCAGTTTTTGGCTGTCTTGCTAGGGGATGATGCACAGGTTGTGTCCATCGAGCGCGTACAAATGGCACTGGCTGAATTGCTTCTTCGGTGATGTTTGGACGCTACTCGGATGGTCGTGGTTATGTGCTGCAGCGACTTTCGTACTGCTCCCAAGTTCCTGCAGAGAGAATTTGTTCTGTTTGTTAGAAACTGGACCACGAGCTAGGTAATGCTTCTAGTAAACTTGGTGTATCACGTACCGCAGGCCTGAAAAGTAGAAGGTAGGCTATAGCATTAGCAGCACGGCGTCGTGCAGGCACAAACGTGTACTCCTTTCAACGGGAAAGATTCTAGTGCTCCCATGCACCAGTGCATCGATCTACGGATGCATCGTGCACACACCAATCCAGGCCATTCATCTATTAGTCAGTTGATATAGCTCCCATTAATTTCGACCTTTTAGTTTCCCTGTCGGCAGCATCCTGCGTTGATCATTTAGTTGCGCGCTTCCTCTGGAGATATTTAGCTCTTCCAACGAAGATGGAAAGCCCTTTTCAGGTAGCCTTGGGATGCATGGACAACCAAAGACTTGTAACTTTTTGAGGGAGTGAAGACTGTAAAGTAAGGGAGATCTACGAGATCCTTGCAACCTTGAAACTTGAGCTCCTGCATAGACGTGAGGAGCTGAAGCGCCTTTTCTTGGTCATCTGTAAAGCTGACCCCTTTTGGACCTATTAGTCGTAGGCGACGAAGAGTGGTGAGGTGCTTGCAGAGAGACGTGGCAATGAAAGATAAGTCATCGACAAGGAGTGTTCCAAGTCGACGAGGAGTGTACACTAAAACCCTCAGCCTGTCGTGATAAAAGCTCCAAGAATGCTGGTAAGGTTCCCGATGAATTGCCAACTTTCCAGTGAAGCGAGCCCGTTACAATTAAATAGATCCAATTGTTTCAACGCGGTTTGCGAACCGGGCTCCAGGGAAGTATCACATTCGTCTGGAGACGCTAGGGAGGCACAACTCTCAATCCTCTGTTTTTTCAATGGCAAATTTGGACCGCAATATACCTCTACTTCGGAGAAGCATGGGAGGTGGGACAGAAAATTGGGCACCAACTCTTCATGAAGAGGTGTGATTCTAAGATGCTCAAGTGACGAAGGTAGCAGACAGACAAGACCGATCCTCCCTTCCACCTCTTGACACCTGCGAACCCATGCACCAGATAGCTCGGGATTCATCTCAACTGCCAAGAATCTAAGGGAACTCAGGTATTTCAAACCCTCCAATACAGCCAGCTTTTGACATCTGTGAATGTAGAGACGCTCCAATGCAGTGCAGGAACTTAGGCATAGAGATTACAGATCTGGGCTGACCTTCACTACCAATTCCTTGAGAAAGGTCCGGTTCCCTGGGAAGTAAGGCTGAAGCTTTTTTGGGAGTCCTTGGATCCGAAGCTCTGGGATCAATGATGGAAGGGAAAAATCTGCCATCAGCAGAGGAAAGCAGCATGGGGCATTCTGTAAGATCTTTAACTTTGTGAGGGAGGTGAACCCTCCAAACCCCTTGCTGCCACATAACTGCATGTCTGGGCAGCGTTTGATATGAAATTTCTGGAGAGTTGAGAGGACGTTTAGTGGAATATGCAAGTGGAATTCGTGTTGGGCTAAGATTGTTGGTAAGACTGCTTCACTTTCTGAGGATGAATCCAAATTTCACTCTCCACATCTTGTATTGATATTGATTTTGTCTTCGGGCATTCCACTATTTTCAATTCCCTCAAGCATTACAGGTTTGTTTGCTATATTGGTAAGTTTAGTATCATAGGGAGAATACATAAATAATGTCATACACTCAGTTTCAATGAAAAGGCACGCTAGTAGTATAGTAAATCTATATTTATTAATCCATAGAAAATTACTTCGTAAGACACTGGATAAAATAACCAGACTTAATTTGATGTTTCAATTGCTTTTACCTTCTCGAAATAAAGAATTAAATGAACTATTAAAGATCTGAATGCTCATCATTACCTGCGCTATTGCTTTCCAGTTTCGACATCCCAGAATCTTGAATGACTTCAAAAGAACAGAAGTTCTCAGATGTAAAAGGAGCAAAGTCATTCAGTTCAGGGCACTTTTCAATAATCAGTGATTGAAGACGACAATTCAATTTTCTATTAGAAGTGGCAACACATTTTTCCAATCTTGGCAATTCAATTAGCATCAACTCCTCTAAACAAGGAATCGCTACTTCCACTATATCAGGAATATCGATCAGTTCAAGTTTCCTAGGAAATGGCAGCTTTAGGAGAGGTGGAAGGACTCCCAATTCTTTGCACTTCTCGAGACGAAGTGATTGCAAGGATGTAACGGAGATATCAGTGGCAAGCCAACTTGGATAGCTAGAAATTATTTGTAGATGCTTAAGGCTTCGATGTGGTCTGAGTCCCTCAAGCATGTTAGTTGCTGTCTCTGTGGCAGCTCCTTAAGAGCTGTCATTTTGCCAATGTTAGCAATGGCTGAGTGTACTTCTTCCGCTGCAACAAGATGCTGCATGCTGACAAGGTTACTCATACCATGGGGAAGAGTCAGGTTTGTGTGCAAGCCAACATCTAGTACCTGGAGATGGAAAAAATTGATCATAGCTTGTGGAAGTACTTTATCTTTATACTCCAACTCATCAAAGGGTGCAACGTCTATATAGCGAGCATGAGTGCAACGTCCCAAATTGCCAATGAAACAATTAAAATCAGAATTGGTTGCTTCAATTTGTAGAAAACGTAAGTTATGTGCTTCTTTGAAGATATTGTTGAAGCAGTTGAAAAAATGGGAGTTATAAGCACCGATTAACACCAAGGACCGCAGCTTTCGCACTAATGTAATTTGCAGCAGCTTTCTTTAAAAATTCTCAGAAGTTTCACAGCATACATAATCAAATACTATTGATATATGGCGTGCAGTGGGTGAGATTTCAGCACATTCTGAGCCATCTATAGTAACAAACTCTGCTCCCGAAACCTGACATGCTAAATCATGTAGAAGGTCATGCATGACAAATGTATGTGAAGAATACGAGACCCGCTGAAAAAATCCTGAGTCCACTAAATCAGCTAAATAACCCTTTCCTGCATCCTCTTGTTCTTTGCCAGTATGCTTACCATGGACAAATCCTTGTGAAATCCAAATTCTTATTAACTTTGCTTCATAAAAGTGATAATCCTTTGGGAATAGACAACAATACCTAAAGCATTGTTGCAGGTCTTCAGGCAGGTAATCGTAGCTAAGCTTCAAGGCAAGCATGATGCCCCCGTTCACCTGTAGAGACTTCCATTCCTGATTATTGAGAATGTTAGTCCAGTTATCCACGTTAATGTTCCTTTTTAAAGGTGCACCTACAGTTTTTGCTGCTAATGGATTCCCCCTCAAATCTTCAGCTATTTGCTTCCCAATACCGCAGAGTCCTTGATCTTCATCATATTGTTCGTCACCAAATGCACATGATTTAAATAGTAGCCAGAAATCACCCCTTTTCAAAGCATCTAACTTGACTGGCTCAATTGTCGTTGTCATCTCTGCAACAGAATTTTCGAGTTGTCACAAGAATCATATTACCCATTGCATGATTACATCTCAAAGGAGCCAATAATTTGTCCCAAGAGTCAAGGTTCATGTCATCCCAGCATCGTCCAAGATAATTAGAAACCTCCTAGATTTCATCTGTTTCTCTAGATCCTCCTGAAGCTTGTTCGAGTTACCAGTTTCTGCTAGCTTTTGTCCAGAGATATACTCCAACATCTCCTTTGTGTCACACCTAGCTTTAAAACAAAATCAAGTGCTACCTATATGTATGCCAGGATCTAGTTTCATACATATAGTGACATCATCAGTGAATAACAGTAACAATATCACGTAAAGAAATATAAATAATGACTTACGAGTCTATCAGAGATATACAGCTTAATCCTGGAAACGGAGGCTCCAAACTTCACGAGCAATCGACTGGGGTTGCGTACGCCTAGAACTCAGCATCATCTTCAGAAAACTTCACACACCTTCCTCTTCTAAGCAGCAGCGAGCAAGAGTGAGTACACTTATAGTTAGTACTCAGCAAGGCTACAAAAAATAGCCAGAATAAATGATTTAAGTCCATCTTTAAGTTTATTAATCATGTGAGGGTCTAAGCCGCTCTTGACCATGAGCACGGCTGATATATCAGTTTTCCACTCTTCATAGGTTGTACACTTTCACCACAAGTCGTGTTAAAGTTCAGAAGAACTTTAGACCCAACCATGCTGTGCTGATCAGGCACTCATCACACTATTGAGGTGTGACTGCATAGGGACGCTACGAGACCTTTACGAAGATTTCCTAATAAGTGGTAACCCGCTAAGGTTTCGGTGTCTGGCATGCATAAACCTCCCTAATGACCATAGTGTCTTAGCAAAGCTCACTTCCTAAGAGGACCGGGCTATACAACGACTCAGTCCCCCCTCTTGCCCTTTCGGTAAGATTATGTAACAACCCTACCTTAATTAGGTGTAGTTAAACTTAAAAAAGACATTATTCACTGAGTAGAGGTAGTGAAAGGTCCAAATTGCCCCTAAAAAGCTCTTTTTGGAGTTAAATAGGAAACTTGAGATTTTATACACAAACTTGAAATTTTGTCCAAATAGGAGTTGTAAAATTTTAATTTCAAACAACTTTTATTAATAGAATTTTGGTTAATTTGGAGTGGGAGAAGGTCAAAAATAAGAATCAAATCAGGAGTACATCGAAAACCTGCAAATAGTAAGTCCTGGAATTCATGTTTTTTCTCAACTTTGCAACCTGTTATCTCACAATTCTATATCTAAACCCAAGTCAGATCCCTAATAGAAGTTGTAGTGCTGCAAGTGTGTTACAACTTTCATTAAAAGAGTTAGGCCAAAATATGCACAAAAGGTTTTCAAAAATGCAGTCAAACATAGCCAAATCGGTCAACCGGCAAAAAAAAACTGAAATTTCGTCTAAGTCCGAAATTTCAGATTTTTCGCTGAACTTTGACTCGATTTATCTTACAAACGGTTTTGAATCTGTACAGAACTCTTTAACCAAGTTTGAACTCGGTCGATTGGTCTACAACTATTGTAAAAGGAGCAAAGGTTGTGCAGTTCAAATTTTACGAGAAAAATCAGCCCAAAGATCAGCCCTTCGGCCTGCTCATCGCCCAGAACGTGCCCACGACATGTCGCCCCGGCGCGACTTCGCCGTGTGGACACCCACCACCGGCGAGCTCGCCATCGCCCAACCGGCGGCCGGACACGACAACTCGCGCGCCCGGCTACCTAGTAGGCGAGTGCGCCTATCTTTTCCCCTACCGCGCATCCCCTTCGCCCCGTTCCCGAGCTAGCTCTGCCCCTCCGCTTGCGCCACGCCACAGCCTCGGACCGGCCAAGCTCCGTCCGCCTACCGACACCCAAACAGTGACCACACGAGCGCCTCGCTCCGCCAACCCACGGCCGCTTTGCACACTCCGAATCCTCCCAGGTCAATGACCGAGGGATCCTATCCCGCGGCCTTCGCACCCCGGCCAATGGCGCCGCCGCCAATGGAGCTCCGGCCTGCAGCCCACAGCGCCCCTCCGATCCTATCCACCCACGTCCAGAGCCTCGCCTCGTTCGCCCACTCCCTACCCGGCTCTCTTTAAGCAATAGATGCACCCGCCTGTGCCCCTCTCCCCTCACGCCATTGCCGCCGCCCTGCTCCTCCATTCCACACCCACGCGCCGCCGCTCGGGTCTCCCATGGAGCCCCCACCTCCCCGCCGCCCCGCACCTCACCAGCGCCGGGCGAGCACGGACATGCGCACGACGTCGTCGAAGGGGAGCCGGGACACGATGAGCCCAAGGACGTCGTCCGGGAGAGCGCTGATGCGGTCCTTGCCGCGCGCCACGGTGACCTTGGGGTGCTCGTTGCATGCCTGCTTGTTTTTCTGTTTGGTCGTAGCCATCTCCTATCGAACGAAGAAGAGGCGGTGGTGGCGGCGGCGGAGGAAATGGGCGGGATCGGAGGTTTACAGTTTTGTACCGACCATGACGAGAAATCAGGAGCGAATCGGTGGAAGGATGGAATGTGCCCCGTGAAATTGTCGCGGAGATAAGCACGTTCCGAAACACGAGGGATCCCATGATTGGGTTCCTCCGGAATCCGGATTGCACGAGCAGATCTCAATGTTCGGGAATCAAACATGCATGATGGACTACACGCAATGATGATGATCAAGAAAATATTCAAGTTTATAATTTCAAAACAAATCTATATGATATTATTTTGGAAAAGGTGTATTTTTTATCCCTCAAGTATTGCAAAAGTGTAATACTCATCCATGATGTTGCATTTGGTGCAAATTAACACCTTAACTAACTATATCGATATATTTATCATCCCCACCTTATTTAGCAATGGTTTAGTATCATATAATATCGATTTAGGTCAATCATGATTTAGACACGTCCAATGTTGAGTCAAATCGTTGTAATATTTCAGTGTAGATCAGTTTCCGTAAAATTTGTTTGGATAAAATTTTTATAGGGTGGCTAATTTAGAGGATTTACTGAATTTTTTTAAGCCCTGTATCCTCAACTTCACATGTTACACGTCACTAAGCAGGGATTAGTGAGATGGTTATGTGGATCTTAGATATCCCTAATAGCTTAATCAGGGAGAAAAAGAAAAAAAAAACTCTCCGACAGTTCCCAAAACTGCCGCACCTTTTCGCTGATCCGAATCGCGACCCTCGCGCCGCTCGGATTTGCTGGAGTTCCTTCCTCCTCCAATCGCCTCCGCGCTTCCTGGCCACGAGGATCAGCGTCCCTGCTCTCCGCCGGGCGTGGGGGCCCGTATGCTGCTTGCGCTCGCCGGCGCCGCGCTCGCCTCCGCCGTCCATCGGAACCGCGATGCTGCCCGTGGGGCCGCGCCGCGAGCGCCACCGCCGCTGCTCGCGGGCCTCCACCGCACGCCGGGGCCGCGGAGCGCCGCGCCGCGCGCTCCTCCGTTGCATGCCGGAGTTACGCCGTTGCTGCCCCTGGAGCCGCGTCGGCGCTACCCGCATGGCTGGGCCACGCGCGCCTGCCGGACATGGCTCGTGCGTATCTTGATTTTGCTATTTTTTGCGAGTGGCAGGCCTTTCCTCTGTCCTCTCCGAACTGAGAAACTCCGGCGACAGCTCCGCCTGGGCTCTTCTTCCCCGACGTCGCCGGCCTCGACATCCTGATTAGCTGCCGCACGACCGATGAGGTGCAGATGCATCATTAGCTGTCATTGCAAAGTGTTAACCGGTGCCACCACTGCATGTTTCAACTGAGGTGGCCGATCTTGCTTCAACTACGAATCGAGGCATCCAGCTGAAAATCGCACATCAGGATCGCCCGCTCATGCTCTTGTAGGACCGGTGTTTCTAGCCAGGTGTGCAGACTGCATACTCTGAACTTCTGAAGACTCGAAATGTACTCCTCGCAATTTTCAGAGAGAGGGCGTTGTTAGTTGTTACTAGTACTACCAGATGGCAGATGCTCCTCCTTGCACCCACCCACGCGTAACGTGCTGTATTCTTTGTGTGTGGTACTGTAAAACCAAAGCAAACGAGAGGCTCGCCGGGAGGGGCACGTCCACGAGCCAGCTCGCGCTGCCGCCGCGGAGCAGCTCGAGCACGCGGTTCCGGACGGCGGCCTTGACGGCCGAGATGTTCGCGGCGCGGCTCTCGGCCGCCACGCAAGGGCGCAACAAGAGCACGGCGAGGATGACGATGACGTGTGCGACCCAATTGAGGAGGGAGAGGGGAAGGGGGTGGCAGCCCAATCGAGAGGCCCACACATGTAGTTTTGAAGTATTGTGAAGTTTATTATTAGGGATATACTCTGACATGATATGATTTTGAGGAAAAAAAATTAATATAGCCCCCGATATATAATTTTAGAGAAACAATTTTTGGGAGACTCTTGGAGTTGCTCTTAGATGGTACTAAACTATTGTTAAACTAAGGTGAGGATGATTAATGCATGGTTTATTTAGCTAAGAGGTTGATTTGCACCAAATAAAATGTGAGGATGAATGTCACACTTTTTTGATGAAAAATACGCTTTTTACTATTATTTTAAACCGGTGTGTTCAACCGCCACTGAAAGCTCTACTGGAGAACCCCATCCAGATTTGTCTGATATAATCACTGATTATACACGATACAATCGCATATAAATGTATTATTTTAAAAAAACCAGTGGTATTATTGAGTAGTCGATGAACTGTAACATGATTGTCAAACTACTATAAAACTGTATTTTGCTCAAAAGGTCTACCAACACTAATATAGAAATTCAAATTCGTATCTATACATAACTAGATTAAGGATATATAACTCGATTTATATATTTTGCAAATCCTTTATGATGATCTTTCCCAAACAATAATGGTCATGACGCAACAACTCGACGAATAGTTTATGAGCAAAAGATAGTTATCATGCTTCCACATCAACGAAAGGCTAGTTTCTGATCAAACCAACAAAGGATCTTAATAGCATTCAATAGTCAGAAAATAATGTGACTCGCTAGGACCATAGTGACCGTATAGACAGACTAGTGCAGACAAACAAAGACTTCAGAATTTGCTGCCATGAAAAGATCAGGACTTCAGGAGTATCCGCTGACACTGTACTCTGAGCTAGTAGCAAGGCACAAACACCCTGAGGGCGAGAAGCATGCGGCCACGCACAAACAATCATTGCATGCCTCATCAATAGCTTAACAATCGCATCCCGGCCAGGCGTCCAAACATGCCTTCCCTGGATGCCTCTCCCTCAAATATTATTCTACTACCATTGCAGTATTGCCAATAGATCGTACCACTGCAACTAATAACCCTAACTGACCAAATATATTACTGTAAGATAATTGTGCGAGCATCTTATTAATTAATAAAAAAGAAATGTCATCAGCAATTAGCATACTCTTAAGTGTCTTAACACATGACCTCAGCAAACCTTGCACTAATTAGCCTAATTAGTCCATGATTTGACAATGTGGTGCTACAGTAACCATTCGCTAATGATGGATTAATTAGGCCTAATAGATTTGTCTCGCGATTTAGCCTAGAAGCTATGCAATTTGTTTTGTAATTAGTCTATGTTTAATACTTCTAATTATTATCTAAACATCCGATGTGACAGGAGGTAAAATTTAAGCTCTGTCTTCCAAACACCCTCTTAATTTGGCTAAAGGCTACCTACAAATACCTACCTCTACCTAGCCAGGTAGCTAGCCTAACTTACACAGAGCCTCGACGCCATGAATTCATGCAAATGGAAGGCAGGTCGCGTGGCGGCGGCGGTGAAGAGCCTGGTGTCGAGGACCCTTCACCGGGGCAGGTCCGGCGGTGGCGGCGGCGCTGCGCCGCCGGTGGCGCCCGGGTGCTTCTCGGTGTACGTGGGCCCGGAGCGCGCGCGCTTCGTGGTGCCGGTGGAGCGCGCCAACCACCCGCTCTTCCGTCGCCTCCTCGACGACGCCGAGCGCGAGTACGGCGGGCAGGCGGCGCAGGGCCCGCTCGCGCTGCCCGGCTGCAACGTCAGCGCGTTCCTCGACGTCCTGTGGCAGATGGAAGAGCGCCGCGACGACGACGGCGGTGAGATTCCCACGGCGGTGGTTTCGTCGCCGGTGTGTGTCTTGTGGAGAGGCGGCGGCAGCAAAGGGTGGCAGCGCGACGGCTGGGTACCGGAAGCTGAGCCCGACGAGGTCTGCTGCTCTCCGTTGGATGCGTTGATGGGGTGTTTTTATCTGTCAAGAAAACCTAGGGTTGTTTTGTTTCAGAAAAGAGGCAGCCACGAGCTACACATCCATGTTTCATGGCTTTCACGTATGGTAGCCTGCTTGTCGTTGATGGTGTGATCTGTTCATTGGCAGGCTCTTACCAAGAGCTTGCCAGCCAATGAACACAGATCACACCAAATAAATGCTATGACTAAGGACTAAACCAAAACGTATACAACTTATAATTTGGAACTGATCGAGAGAGTAAAAACGGTTGCCAGCAACCAGCATCCCTGAATCCATGGCCACGGGCTCATACAGGGCATGCATGATAACCTTGTCATTGTTGATATTGTCAACATCCTGTCCTCCCCGTAGGAATGTTGGATCCCTTATTGGCTCCAAGGCAGCAGATCCTACCTGTTGCTCCAAGGCAGCACATCCTGTCAAATTAAGGTCGGCGGTGATGACTTTGGTCATCACAGCCGGATGTATAACTGGCGGTGATGAGCATAGGAAAAAAAAAAGAAAAATAAAAAATCCCTGCTGCCGTACCCGCAGTCGCCGCCACATCCCGGCCCGCAGCAGCTAGCTCGCTGTCACCATTGGCGCCGCATCCCAGATCCCGCGGCCGCGCCCGCCGTCGCCGCCGCATCCCAAATCTCGCAACCGATGGAACTCACCTTGGGCCGCCGCTACCCCTCGGGTGCCACCGCCGCAGACCCGTCGGGCGCGCTGCTCCTAGGCGCCGCCGCAGCAGCCCCTCAAGTACGCCGCCGAGGCTCACCGTCGCGGATCCCTGCGCGCCACTGCTCTGCCGAGGCTCTGTGCCGCGGATCCACGCGTGCCGCCACCTGGGGTGTCCCCCTGCCTTGGATCCTGCCCCGCCGCTGCACCTCGCCACTGCGTACTCCTCTCTGCCTCCACAACTCGCCCCGCTGCTGCTGCCGAAGGGCAGCGAGCAGAGGGGGAGAGAAGGGGCAGCCATAGAGATTGGAGGGGGAGCTGGCTTGGGAGAGAGAGGAGGGGCTGGGGCGAGAGAGAAGAGGGGACCGCAGGGGTGAGAGAGAGAGGAGGGGGCCGGGGCGAGAGAGAGGAGGGAGCAGAGCAGCTGTCAACGGATAAGGCATAGGAGGAGGTGAGAGAGGGATGGCTCCAGGGGTATCGGACGCGTGTGGACGGTTAAATGCGGTGAAGTCCAAATTTTGGATGCTGGATCCAGGCTGCACTGCCGGTGTGTAATACCAGCCGGCTATGATGGGTATCACCACCGGCTCATAATGGGATCCGGCGGTGATATTATATTATCACTGCCGGTTTAAGTTTTCACCGCTGGATCATTTAAAAATCCAGCGGTGATAACTCAATACTGCTGAATTTTTTTAAACCGGCAGTGATATAGGCGCGGCGATAATAAATTTTGTAGTAGTGTGATGATCAGCCAATACTTCACAGAATGTGGTCCGTAGCAAGACAAAACCATTAACAATGAGAGGAGAGAATATTGGCAGCAAAGAGTGGAAAAACAAGATGAAGCGAGAATAAAGACGAAGAAGACAATCAAACAGCAATGTCGTTTCACGCATGAAAACAGTAAACCACAGCGGGTTCATATTTCAGACCGTTAACAAAGCAACCTGATAGGACACTTGTCAGCCATTGCCTCCTCCTGTCTGAGGGGAACGTCCCTGACAATGACCCGACAGTGATAGGAGATGAGAGGTGGTTGGGCTGGCATGGCCGCATGGTTGGTGCCTGTGAAGAAGGGTGTGGCAAAAAGGAAGTGGTGTTTGTGAAGTTATGATAGCAATAGCATAGCATCTCTTGGAAGAAACTGACTACGATATGTGTTGGAAGATACTTTCCAGTGGAAGCAGGTTTCCCGAACGGACTCATCCGGCATGAGTCGATCCCGCATGCAAACGGCCGGGTGTCGTCCAGCAATTTCATGCAGGGAAATTAACTTAAAAAAAGGCTATTACGACCTTAGCTTCACACCTTCAAGCTAAGTTCTCTAAATGAAAAAAAACACGATTGTGTAGTGTATATGTATATCTACACGATGATTAGAGGGAGAGGAAAAAAAAGATAAGGAAAAGAAAAGGATGAATGAAACAAAACGAAATGAAAAGAAAACGGATGAAAGAAACCATGCAAACCGTTTCGCAAATGGGCCTTCCAGGAGCAACCTTCTTTAGCAGGCCAGCCCAATCATACATATCCCCACACGCAGCCAGCCTGCTGCTCCTTTACGCGACAAAACATGAATATTATCATGTTCCAATCCCTTGGTACACCTTCAATTTATCCACACAATCTTGATATCTCGGATGATTTTGGGATCAACTAATGGAGAGAAAAAGTAAGCGTTAATGCAATTAATGGATGGCAGATGGTTTGCTTTAAAGCATAAGAAAGAAATCAAGTGAAACACCCACTGGATATAGCTCTGTCCTTTTGTCAACCATTTTCATTGTGACAACATGACTTCAAGAACTATAGAAACAAGCAGAGACAGTATAACGCGGAATATAGGCTTAGTTAAAAAAAAAGAACGCACAATATAGACTTCAATTTTGATTGCACCTGCTGTGTTATCGAGGTTGGATACATGGCGGTATCTATCTATCTATCTATCTATCTATCTATCTATATATATACACATACATACATATATTGATCAAAGGCTCGAAATAGTGTAACTGAATTGGATGTACTCTATATTCTAGTCCTAATTAACCCACTTGCAGGGAAAGAAAAAAAAAGTGGGGCAGTGAGAAAGAAACGATTATGATGGCAGTCATTTGGGTGTGTATTCGAATGAATTATTTATTTCCATGCAATTTTTGCAGTGCTCATGGTTTTACTGGTAAATACACCATACATGCATGTAAACATTATCTGAAAATCTACAGCACTAGGTCTTCTTCTTCATTCCCGGTTCTCTTATGTTCTTCAACTCGTCCCTGCAGCAATCTAACTTTTGAACATTGCACAAACGTCACGGATCCACTAGCCAGATGAATCTGGTATTACACCCTCTGTCCCAAATTACTATTCATTTTGACTTTTCTGAATACATGCATGTCTAAGTGCATATTAAAAATTATGTATCTAGAAAAGCTAAAACGAATAGTAATTTGGGACGGAGGGAGTACTTACCAGAAAAAAGTAGATGATGAAATGTGGTGGCGCCAGGGCACCGTGGAGGAACTGGGGATCGGAGTCACGAGATCCAATAGCCCGGCCAGAAGCATAAGCTACGGCTGGTAACAAAAAGCAGTCGAAGAAGAGGCTGATGAAGTTCATTGTGATTTTAGATCATCGTTCATATCTCATTCGTTCGCTGATCAGCTCTTCATGATTAGATGCATGTATAAAATTTCATCAATAACTTCATCAATTATATTCAGTCATGTTGTGTTATTTATTTGCCTGCTCTTACAGCGAAGGGTTTTCATTAGCATTCTTGATGCTATAAATTGAAGTTCAATCCAAAACGAAGTACGTCAGAAAATTCTTTCTCCTTGAGGGCTGGAAGTTCAGAAAATTCTGGCGTGGGTCCCAAACGCGCCTGAGTGACATCAAGAGTGCACCTGGAGATGGCTACATACGGCCTTTGTCAATTCCCATCAAAAGATCATGGGTCGGTATGTTGACTCGCTCAAGTCTCAACCCTCAACTACCGGCTTGTTTACAAACGAGAGGCGGCGTAGAGTAGGCCGTGAGAGCCGCCATGCACAGTCATTAATATAAACAACCTCAATTAGCAACCTAATTAACATGTGCATTTCCATCCCACATCGATCCACACATGTGCCTTCCCTGCATTCCTCCCTATCAATTCTTATACTAGTATATGCATGTAACCAACACTAACTGACCACATTGTACTTGTGCAAAGATATAGAGATAAAACAAACAGTATATTTTAACAAATCCATCACAGTTAATCAGCATCTCTTATACTATAATACTACTATAAACCCCATCCAGCCCCTTGCTTCCTTCCTTGATCCTCTCCTGTAGCACTAGCAGCCACATCCACATGCGCCCTAACGGCCTTGTGCACATGCATGACTTCAGCAAACCTTGTGCTCTGAAACTTCTGAAGGAGTCAACACCACACCCTGCCCTCCCTCTGCAATGGAATCATGGGCATAGCTGGGAGCTGTAGCAGTTCACAATCGACGAGTCAACGGTCAGCACCGCCATCCATGAACCCTAGCTTGTTTGGGCCCTACCACTCTACCTATAAATGTACAGCTAACAACTAGAGTGCCTATACCTAAGCCATCGATCTAGCTGCTAGAGTCAACGCTATGCATGCACGCACGTACAAGGAAGGCCGCATGGCGGCGGCGGTGAGGAGCCTGGTGTCGAGGACCCTGCTAGACCGGCGGCGCCGCGGCAGGTCCGGCGCGGTGGCCGGGTGCTTCTCGGTGTACGTGGGCGCCGGGCGGGAGCGCTTCGTGATGCCGGTGGAGCGCGCCAACCACCCGCTCTTCCGCCGCCTCCTCGACGACGCCGAGCGAGAGTACGGCCGCGCGGCGCAGGGCCCGCTCGCGCTGCCCGGATGCGACGTCGGCGCGTTCCTCGACGTCCTCTGGCTGATGGAAGAGCGCCACGACGAGGATGAGGAGGACGGCGAGGGGACGATCGCCAACAACACGGCCGTGTTATCGTCGTCGCCGATGTGCGGCTTAATCCGGAGGAGCTGCGGCGCCAATGGCGGCCGCGTGGTGGCAGGGTACCGGACGCTGTGCCCGACGTCGAGGTCGAGGTCTTCTCTCCGGTGGTGGATATGACGAGAAGGAGAGCAGCAGCGGCAGGGAGGATTTTTTTTATAATGGCTCAGGATGTTTGTTAATTACAAGAACAACACTGCGCAAGTTTTTTTGGTAGTTATCAATGGATGTTTCAAGAAATGTGCTCTTTGAGATATACTGTGTGAGTAATTATGGGCGTTTTGCTTCCAACAACGTTAGATGAGTATAAGGGCGCGTTCGGTTCCTTGGCGAACGTGTTGCCTAGCTCGCCTCGCCTTGCCAGCCTAGGCCAGCGAAAAGCTTGCTGCGCTCCAATGAAAGTTTACCGAACGCTAGTTTCCTTGCCCAACTAGGCAAAGCAAGGCGCGGCGAGAGATCCAAACGCCCCCTAAATGGTTTGGGGTTTAGGCACATGCATCCTATGATTGTCTTGTAATGTGTTTGTGAAATTTTGTACGTGCCATAAGGTAACTGCCTCGTAAATCTGGTTTGTCACATTAGATTATTATTGCAAGAAATTACCAACAGAAAACGAAATGTATATATAGTATGCAATCTTGTTGAAAAATATTATATATTTTAATATTTCAACTCTTATTGCATAGGCTGCTATATGCCTATATAGTTCCTCTCCATTAATTTTGCGCGTGTTAGACATCAATGCCGTATCCCATATGCAACTTCGACCATACCAATTTATTAATATAATAATTTATTTGTATCAGATCTTTGCATTGTGGAAGTACTTTTCAAAAAAAAGTAATGTATTTTACTATTCTGAGCAAAACACTTTGTAAATTTAACTCCAAAATAAAATTTGGCTAAATTTAATCCTTCAAACTATTTCAATTGTAAAATTTACTCCTTAATGGTATTTGTGTTTTTTCCTCCGTGTACAAGCAAGTTTTAAGCCTGAATTTTTGTGGGGCCATAGAGGACATGATATCAGATTTTAGAAAAATCCTAGAAGAATTTTATTATCGTTTTTCATTCAGTTTTATATCTCTAGGGCTAATTTAGTACTAGATGGCCATAACTTAATTATTCTAAGAAACAATGACATAAAAAAAGCTTAAAGCTAACATATGTTAGATATTCCCTATAAACTATCACCCCCACCAAATTTGAACTTAAAAATTAACTTGAACTTGGAGAGACAAATATTCGGGGAGAAAATGAAGCCAAAACTTCACTTAGGGATTTAAGCAGACAAACTAAGTTGTTTAGTATGTAAACTGGACTTAGTTCTATTTCAATATGATTAATCCTTGTACTTGTCTAACTGGTCAAAGTAAGAGAAGTTTACCTACGTGAATTCTAGGACATTTTGCATTTGAGAGCGGGCTAGTACAATGGGGAAAGTTGTTGCAATAACGTAAGAATCTAAAAAGTAGGTAAATGTTGCAATTTATGTTACTTACCATACACTACTAGAAATATGAGCATTCGTCCTTGGCGTTAGTACCGGACAACTTTTCAGCCGGTACTAATGCGCGAAATTAGTACCGGGTAGAATTTTTCAGTCCTCGAAGACCATTTAGTACCGGGCAATAACACATTTAGTACCGGTCGTGTGTTTAGCTTTTGTCATTAAACTTAATCGCATGCATAACATGATCACTAACATTTCATATGCGCCTTTGGCTTCAATAAGTTCTAGTATCAATTGATCACTTGTGCTATAGTCTTTGGTTTCAAGATGCATTTTTGGAGTTTCTTCATTTAAATAATATTAAAAAGCATAAATGTGAAATTATGGAAATTATGCTCAAATTAGTCGCAGATGCTAAATAAATCAATTTTGAATCATGAACATGTTGAGTATCGAAATAAATTCGAAATCCACTTTAAACCTTGGTTTGCTTGAAAAACTTAAGTGTTGGTTTACTCCAATTTCATCATCTTTGGCTGCCATTTAATTAATTATTTTTTTACTAAACACTTAAATTTTGGTCAATACCAGTTTTGTAGTCCTTCCTATCTAGTTTGACATAGGCATCAGCATGGAGTATGAAAACTTGGTATGGTAGTGCCAACATGAGGTCAAACTTGAGTCAAAAATCACATTTTTCCCTATTACCTGCTACCGTCCTACCCTGAAGGATGCTCGCTGCGCGTCGGCCAATGAGCCATCGGCGAGCGGTGCCACTGCCATGCGCTGGCGTCCGCGACGATCATTGCATGGCTCTGTGCGTCAACATGACCCACCCCGGCCACTTGCGTCGCTCGCCCATGCCGCCGACGTCCGTGCCAACGCTGCCTCGGCCGCACTCCTCACTGCTCCGGCGTCCTCGCCGTCCTAGCACCACTACTCAACTACCCTCTCCACTGTTAAGCACGCACGACCGTCGCTTGCCCGGCCTTATCTCCTCCCCACCCAGCCAGCCTCCTCTTCCCTCTCCCATTCTTCTTCCTTCTTCTTGCTTCGGCCAAGTCAAAGCAAAACAGAGCCGAGCCGAGCAGGGCGCCTTCGCCGGCCAAATCCACCGCCCCTGCCTCGCCATTTTCAAATCGCCTCGGCCCAAAGCTGCCTCACCTTCCTAGCCACCTCCTCCACCTCTCCTTGCCCGGCGCCATGGCCTCGACCACTAGAACTTGAGGTTCCAGTGCCGCCATTCCCGCTGCCTGCACAAACTCCACCCCACCGTCGAACCACCCCTTGCCGGCCTCCTCTGCTCCAACAAACAACCAAAACCGAGCTTTGGTGAGCCCCTAACCATGATGCGCTCACTGTTGAGTCAAACCATTCGAGTTGCCGTGCTCAATCCTGAGCATGCCGCCGGCCATGTGCCGCCATTAGTCAAGGGCTAGGCTAGGGTTAGAGTTTTGAGGAGAAAAGAGGGGGAGAAGGTGCGCCAGGTCATGGGCAAGATGCCAGGGGAGTCATCGGGGTGGGGGAACGCGCCACCGCGCCGGCGCCGGTGCGCCGCCACCGCCGGCCGTGAGATGTCCCGAGGTGGATGAAGGCCGGGGGCGTATGTGTGAGGAAAACAGAAGGTCAGGGGGTTATGGGGAAGGTGGTAGGGTTTAAGTGCTAGATGGGAAAACTTCCAAGGACCTAAGTGCTAGTTCCAGGGGTTTTAGTGTAAAAGGAACGGCTGAGCTAGGATAAGGATTGTTTCCGAGGACGTATCCGTGAAAGTAGTTCTTCCTTTTAGTCCTTAGTTTTTGTTTGAAAAGGCTGAAACTTTGAAAATCCATATAAAATCTTAGAAAGATGGTAAAAATGCATAATAAATTTTGTTGGCTTCCTGATACTCAGATCCACCTAGTAAAAATACTTGTTCTTGTGAAATATATGCTTTTGTTGCTGATTAAAATACATGTGGTTTAATCTCCTTATTTTGGAATAAATAGTTATCGTGCTCATAAAATTCTGATAAATTCACATTAATATATTCCTATGTTGAAAGTATTCTGAAAAGTTTGTAGAACCAAATTGCTTATATAAATTTAGATATAAATTATTCTTCATATCTGCAGTTTTGCAATGTTTTATTTTTAATACATTCTGTGGAAGTTCAATCATGCTGAAATGTTTATAGTAATGTGTTTGTGTGATTGGTAAGCTCCTGTAAATGATTTATGTTCATATAACACAGAATGCTTCCTGAATAATTATTCTTGCTATGAACTAGTTTAAATTATTAAAGATACCTGTTGCTATAATTATGGGCTAATAAATTATTTTTATGCCCTTTATCAGTAGCATGTTCATCCTTGAAAAGCTTGCCAACAGAATCTATATGGCTGCTTGTATATGTCATTTATTTGGCCTCCAGTATGTTATTGCTATAGTTTCACTCGTAAGCGTGTTTTACCTAGATCTTGTTGCCATCATGACATGCTAAGTCACTTATTTAGGACCTGGTATTCATGTCATGCTGCAACCAAAGTTACTGAATATTATTGGCTTAGTTTGATAATGGTATGTCTCACATGAAAACTCTAGTGTTTCCTTATGTGGATAATGATATACTTGTATGCTCTTCTTTGATCTTTAAATGTTGTATGATTGAGTTTCTGCAAAGTTAACTTGATGTATGATTGAGTTGCTGCACTCTCTAAACTTGACTTCACGTATGTGTCATCACCTTTCAATCAACTCATATATCTGCATCTTCATGTCGATAACCCGCTAGTCGACAGTCTTTATGAATTGATCGTCGTGTCTAAGAGTGAGCAGCTCGAAGCCTTTCAAGTTGAAGCGCCACAAGACCTAAACCAAAGTTCAGAAGAGCCCAAGGCTAATCTCGAAGGCAAGCCCCGAAGCATGACCCCTAATTTCAAAACTATGCAATTACTTTAAATAAGTGTTTACTTCATGCATTAAGTTCCTAGGAGTTGAATGAAACCTTAGTTACATGATCCCTAGGACTCCCAAATCAATACTAGCATGTGTAAGTCGATAGAAGTGCCATGCTTAATTAAGAATGGTAGAACTCAAGTGATTGCCTGTCGCTCTTGAGACATAGGGCCTTTCGATATCTATGGCAAGTTACTTGAGAATGAATCACTGATGAAAGAAAAGTTAGAGACCAGGCAGAGATAGAAATGAAATTGAAGTTAGTATGGTTGGTTGCACTCCGCATGTGTCGATTAAGGTCTGTTCGTTGTGGCCCTGCTGATCGAGTTTGAAATGTATGATACACATGCTGGAAGCTAGAGGTAGTTGAAACTGGTAAAACCTAGTACCTTATGGCTCGATTGTAGATTGAGTTGGTCCTATTTCCTATTTGTGTGCTAGTCAGTAACTCACGGTTGGTCCGGCGAGGTACATGTGGGGATTATTACTCGAGAATCGTAGGAGTTTGCAACTGTCATCGCTCTTTAAGGGAACTGTTTGCCATATGCGGCTCGATGGGGCATGCATATGCCATGTGTATAGGTCCACCTTGCACGGTTAT
This sequence comes from Setaria italica, assembly GCF_000263155.2. NCBI lineage: Eukaryota > Viridiplantae > Streptophyta > Magnoliopsida > Poales > Poaceae > Setaria > Setaria italica. The sequence continues at coordinate 7,856,491 of NC_028457.1, forward strand.
AAATCGAATCGATTCGCCATCGCCCTCGGTTAAGAGAATCTTGATCACTGCGTCACATCGTAGTAAGAAGTGGAACGAAAGAAAATATGAAATGATGTTGATGTTGTTATCTAATCAATTGTTTTTCCACACTGAAAAGTTTTGAAAATGTTGCTCACTTAGAATGGTTAGCTCAACTTAATTTGGATGCTAAAACTTGAAAGTAAGGATCCACTCTTAGTTGCTTTTTGGCAAAAGAAATCCCTCAGCCAAAAGTCTTTCATACTAAGAGTCGGCTAAGTATATACCATAGTCGGGTAAGTCTTTCCAAGTATTAGTATACTCAGTCTTGCTTTGTTGTTTACTTTTAGGTCTTAGTGAAGAAATGATAGAGTTGGTTGCCGGTCAACCTTGAGATGGCCATCCTTTACCTGAAGGGTGGTCGGTTGAGTGGTCTCCAGCCTCACCTTGAAATGATCTCGTATTGGATGACATGTGGCGAGCTACTCATGTAGTCATGTATCTTTATTCTCCCTTTATCCTTTAGACTTTCGTGTGTTTTATTTAAGAACTCTGGCTTGTAATCTTTTATGAATTTCGAACTCGGTTTGTAAATTAATTAAGAACTTATGTTTGTAAACTGAAATACCATGTTGTATCATCTGTGCTCATCTTTGTGTGAGACTTGTTGCATGTTGTTTCGATTGAGGTATTCAGTGGTTGAATCGAGCTTGACCCGACGGACTATCAGATTACACCGTTTTAAGTGTGTGATAGGATTAACCATTAAGATGATGGTTAGCACACTTAAGCTAGTTTAATTTGGATGGTTCCACCACAAGTACCAGGCAATAACACTAGTACCCCGTGGAGTACCATTTAGTACCGATCAATAACACCGATTCACCATTTAGTACCGGTCGGTGTTATTGACCGGTACTGAAGGCCTATCCACGGGTCACTTCAAAAGGAAAGAATATCTAACTCAATCATATGTGTTGTGTAGGTGAGATGGTAATGAAGGTTCGCGCGAGGCTTGAGGTCGTGGGTTTGAATCCCACGAACCGCGCACGTGCATATTACGGGTGAAATACTTGGGACTTGGGACAATGCGCGTGTGCGAGGACCTTCCGGCTGTTCATTAATTTTTTTTCCTTATTTTTTGAGTGCAAAGTCATTTACTACCGGTTGGTAAATGGTGCATTTAGTACCGGGCATTTTAGCTGGTACTAAATGGCGTGATATTTGGTACTGAACAAACGGTACCGGTCAGATGCCCGGTATAAAAGGAGGTTACTGACCGGTGCTAAAGCTTCCGCAGTAGTGATATGGTTTTGATAGTCTATATTGATAGTAGCAATCATGGTTGTTAGTTGTTATCACAAATTTGAAGGCGTTGGTGTTGCAGATCTCCTTGTAAATGAACAGTTGCTCGATCTGATGAAATCGGTGCGCCATAGAAGTCCGGAGCTTTGGAGTCTGCCTTCATGTCTTTTTTTTCCCTTTTTGGAAAGGAATGCAAATTCCATTAAAACATTGGCACCGCTTGGCTACCAGAATCTGAATACAATTTGGAAGAGAGATCGCTCTATGGGAACCAGTGGCAGGGGGGCCATGCAAATTTCCATTAAAAATTCAAAGTTTAACTTAAATTTTGAAAATTTTAATACTGCTGATCCCCTAATAAGATAAATTTTGAGTTTTTAATTCCAGCACTGATGAGGATAGTTCTCCTGCCACACACATCCTAGTGCTGCTAAAAGCATCAGCCACCGTATTGCAATCTCTGCAGGAAAAAAAAACACAACAAAGGCCCTGTTAGGAACCAGTGGTCAGGAGAAGCGCTTTTGTATAAATATTGAAATAGCGCTTATTTAATAAGAGAATCTGAACTAGCTTTTGCGTTTTAGTACAAATGGAAGTGGTGGGGAGAAACGCGGCTAAAAAAGTAAAAAAAAGGAAGTGGTTTGGTTTCTAATTTCAGTTTATTTTAACCGTAGTGTTCCAAACAAACAGGATCAAAGTCACCACGATTAACAACATTTGCTCCTTCAGCTCCTCGACAAGTAGGCCGTAATCCTTATAAAAAAAACAAGTAGGCCGTAGTACTCGTGAGAAAGACGTGTAGAAACAAAATTAGGGCAGCTACATACATAATCGAGCCTGGTCCAACAATTCGTACTCGGCCCACTAGGCTAACGTGCTTGATTAGGGGCCTACTGGATCGGGACAATGGGCTAGATAGCCTGGTCCAACAATTCGTACTCGGACCACTTGCCACAAATCAAAGCCCATGTATGGTTTCCAATCACACATAGAAATCCTGAAAACAAAACACATCCCACTTTAAAAAACACTTTAAAAATGCGCAAAAGTACTGTAACATACAGATAGCCTTTATCGAAAAATTTCAGAATCAGCACTTCACTTTTTAAAAACCGATTCTGAAACACATTTTAATCGTTTGGTTCCAGAATTAGGATTTCGCCGGTGCAAACTAGGACAGAACCACTGTCTGAAAGTGAACCCTTACCCCATTTTTAAGGGCAATCTCTTCGACAGGAAACTTTCATGGTCAAAATCCATGCTGATATACAAATCGAACCAACCATATACTACTCCGGTAAACATGTTTATGTGCAGGGTCAATGTAGGCTTTGACCTTTGAACGTTCGTTGGAAATAGACCTGTTCTGTCTAAAAAAGGTTCTTTGAACATGGACACGTTCTACCTTCCAAAGCATTCTTATAGAAAAACAGCTTTCCGAAGCAGCCGTTGGCCGTTGATCTGGACAGCAAGCGGTGTCCTATGGTTTCTCAGGAAAAGAATGCGGCAAAAGCACCTGCGTTCAGGTGCCCGGTCGCTGTTCTTGGGGTACACGTTCGCATTACCTTGAAAAGACCTTTGACTGGACCACACAGCAGGCTGCTCTGTTCTCAATTTTGTTTCTCTAATAACATTTTTTTCTTTTTAGCTATCAAGAAGCTGTACATCAGCTCATCTTCTGCATTTGTTATTTAGGGTGCACCGTTAAGTTTAGCGCATGTCACATTGGATGTTTGATACTAATTAGGAATAGTAAATATAGGTTAATTAAAAAACTAATTGCATAGATGGAGTCTAATTCGCGAGACGAATCTATTAAGTCTAATTAGTCCATGATTTGACAATGTGGTGTTACAGTAACCATTTGCTAATGATGGATTAATTAGGCTTAATAGATTCATCTCGCGAATTAGTCTAGGGGTTCTGCAATTAGTTTTATAATTAGCTTATGTTTAGTCCTCCTAATTAGCATCCGAACATCCGATGTGACACTGCTAAAGTTTAGCACCTAGTATCAAACACCCGTTAATTTCTACATGCAAACAAATTAAATTCTGATTAATATTAATTTGCAGTCATAGGATACTATTGTGTTCATGTATGCAAGGACCAGGGCGTGGACCAATCTACTTGTCGTCGCTTCGCTCAAAAGGATTAATTTGCTCTTAAACAAGGACCGAGCATGGTATGAATTTTCTGCATGCGCGTGCCTTTAATTAGGTATCTGGTGAATCATTTGTTTGTTCATGTAGTCTAATCTTCAACTAACCTATCCAAGTAAACAAATTCGCCTGTTACATAAACATCACACTAATATCCAAGTAAACAAACCGTACTAATGCTTTTTATGTGACGTTTCCAGACAACAAATCATATAGCTCGTGCAGGCCAAATCTGATGTCTGAAGCATTATCTGAATCTGAACAGACGAAGTATATGGTGTTTTCCTTCTGTTGGCTAATATAGAAGACAATATTTTAGTTCAGAGATTCTTTCACCTGCAATTTTAGGCTTGAAGAAAAGTATCTAATACAAATACATACTAATAACTCTTGTCACATCACACAATAAACTGGCCAGTTTATTTGCACGATATTTAATTTTTCACGCCATTACTATATAGCATCTTTATTCCCTTTGTTGTTTCTACTCACTTGATTTGGAAAACATCAGGCTAATTTATATGTGGCGTCAACCTTTTGAACAGGCATTCTTAGGACACAAACAACTACATGTGAAAAATCAAATATACAAACACAGCAAATGCTCCATTTGCACATGCCTTTTCTACTAGTCAAGTTAATTTGAAGTCTTCTTGCAGCCAGCGAGCTTTACTTGGTTAGCAAGGGAGAAGAGATGGCATGTGCACTTAGCTCATCAGCGGAGTACCAATGATGTAATATTTAAGGGTTTTTATACAACTCTACCAACCGCAAATGCCAAACAACCCCTTGTAACGACCTTTGATGATTCTTCTTCTTCTTCTTCTTTTTGAGATGACGACCTTTGCTTTTTGACACAATGACTTCTAACACATTCTAAATGTTGAATCCTGAAGCCCTCCAAAGAAGAGATCAAATGGAATCTTCTGTTTGGTGGGGATCCAACGGGGATCCTCAAATGAAAGAGATACATAGCATCTAAAGAAGAGGTTGGTTTGGGGATTTAAATAGAGCTCTCCGTGTAAGCAACCAGTCTGATGAGTGTGTGATTAGCAGCGTACGTGTAGCTTTAATTATCAAATGATACAAGAAGACGTGGCACACCTGTAAGGGCCAGGCATTGTTGGAACATCATAACCTCTTTTTTTGGCTCTTCCATGTGGGCGTAACGCATCCACCCATCTGGAGATAATGTTGGTACACAACAGATTGGTTAGAGATAATCCATCATTCAAGGATTTATTTTTCTTTTATTAGAAGTTGTGGTTCGGTCTCTTTGGCATTGGATCGGCATAATTAGTTCCCATATAATACACCATATAATTTTTTACGTATCCAATATCCGTATAAAATTTTCCATCTATTCTTTTTCTCTAGATGATCCGGGATAGTTGGCATGTATATAGCACAATTTAACTTTGACCGTATTTTAAAAAATATGTTAAAACATATAGGTCCAAAAGATGTATTATTAAAACATAATATTAACATACACCACATCAAAGATGTATACTATGGCCCTATTTGGCATAGCTCCAACTCTGGATGGAGCTGCTGCTCCACTCCAGAACTCCAGGTAGAGTCAGCTCTAGGTGGAGATGGAGCTGTCTGATGGAGGTGTTTGACTGGGAGGGTGTCCCCAGCTCCAGAAAAGAGGAGTTTGAAGGTGAATTGTCATTCTTGCTCCCAACTCATGGTCCCACCTGTAATCCTCTTATCTCCCTCTTTTCTTCCTCAGGAACAGCAGTGCCTCGGCTACGACACGCTCCAGGAGGCGGCCGGGGGAGGGGAGGCGGAGGGTGCTGGGCGGCGAGGGTGGACGGCGGGTGGCGACGGGGCTCGACGGGCCAGTGGCGGTTGGGAGGGGCAGCAGGACGGCGGCTGGCGGGGGTGGACGAGGGGCAGCAGAAGGGGACGACGACGATCAACAGTGGCAGGAGTGGACGGTGGTCGGCGGAGAAGGAGGAGCGAGAAGAATCGGGATGGGAGGAGCAGGAAAAGGGGTCCTTTACCGCAAGGGTGGCCGCCAGCGGTCGGGAGGAGGGGGGGCTGGGGTGACCGGCGGTGCTCGGCGTGGCTGGGGCGCTTGGGGGGGCTGGGGCAGCCGGCGGCGCTCGGCAGCCGGCGGCGGGGGTGGCCAGCGGCGGGTGTTGGGCGCCAAAAGAAAACGCGGGGGAACAGAGGCGTGCAGGATGGAGATGAGGCGCGGGGGCTCTCGGAAGGAATAGAAGAGAAGCATTTTTTTTTGGTAACCAGTGGTATTGGTGGGTAATTACCCACCAACTCCACGAGGAGGTTCAAAAGAAGTGGTTTTAGAGCTGCAAAAGAGCCCTATTTGCACTACAGCTCCATGGAGTTGGCAGCTCCATAGAGTTTTGGAATTGGGGTGTTTGGCTGGAATTTTTCTGGAGTTGCTAGAGTTATGGAGTGGAGTCATACCAAACAATCCCTATAAAAATAAACATCTATGATGGTCAAATGACTTACAATACTCCATCCGTCCTAAATTACTATTCGTTTTGACTATTCTAAATTCATAATTTTTGCTATGTATTTAGATATGTGATATGTCTAGTTACGTAGTAAAGGTCTTTATCTAGAAAAAATTAAAACGAACAGTGATTTGGGTATCTCTGATCTCGGCATATCCACGGAAGCAGCAGCCAAGGAAATCCTATCCAACCCCCCGGAACCAAAAGTACTAAAACCGAACCCCAGTACCCACGAAGCTGTACTAAAATTCCTTTTAACAGTCCCGATCTCGGCGTCATCTTTCGCAGCTGCTTCTGTTGCGAGTGTGACTCTCACTCTCCGGCAGTGGCAGAGCGAAGCAAGGCACACACACCCTGACTGACACACATGCCTCTGCCTGCACACGGTCCCACCTCATCGATCAGGCGACGTGAAGATTATTTATTATATATAATATATAATATATAGGACATATATATAATATATGTAATAAAATGTTGTGCTCCCCTCCGGATCCGGCCGGCCATCTCCACGCTGCTGCGCGGCGCGCGGCGGGCGGCGGGCATGATTGGATATGACCTGCGGCCAACTGGGCATCACGTCACCTACTGTTCCATCGAGTTTGCATGCATCTGTTTGTACGCATCCGTTCTTCGTCCGATCCCCTGCAGGTGTAGCTAGCTAGGGAGGTGCCTGTTCTCTTCATCGCTGGACGTCTGTCCGTGATCCGTATTCGTGCGTGTCGCATGTGTGGTTTGGTTCATTCGTTGCCTTGGGCGACATCCGTGCCTTTAGATTGGTCTCTCCTGCTATGTTCCTATATGGTCACCGATGCAATGCTGCTGCTCTCTGTTTACGGATAGGTGGGGCGAGGGCGATATAGTGGAGCACGTGTGCTACAACTATGGGGTACAGTACGTGCGAACTTTCTTCTTTTTACTTGAAAACACACATGGATTTTATCGTGAAAAATGGCCGAGAATGGAAATTCTGGCACATTCCAAACGTGGAGAATAACATGGTCAGCTGAACACCGTGCGTATTTGGTATACCGCGTAAAGTCATCCGTCGCGTAAAGTCATCCGTCCGTATGTTGTCAAAGATTTGATGGCTGAAGCCGTCCACAGCCCGCATCGGTATTGGGGCCATCACGATCCATGCCGCGGCTATCATACAAAACGATGTTCTATCTACGATATCTAGCCAGTACAATGTAGGTGTCCATCCAAACACGCTCTAACTGCGGCATCTCTACGTATGTCTCGGGAATTTAGGTTTGCAGTTGGACTTTATGTTAACAAAGCTATATGCAGTAACTAAAGTTAAAATGTATAAAAAAATGAGAGTTTTTTTTTCTATTTATCGCAGCGATCAGATCGGATGACTATAGACGATCACTACTATGGTGGATTGCCACAAGTGTATAGGGAACATGCATGATGCATCTGTTACCACACTGGCATTTTCTGTCACTATTATGGTGGTTTGACTTTATATCAACCACACATGATAGACACGTGTGTCGACATTATTGGTTTTCATCAAATTTCTGTTTTTGGAAAGATAGCTAAATCACTACTCCTTTGTTGTCTTGTCCAAATGTGAAAAAATGTACATATATTGATAACAAACCAAGGTTTATTAGCACTTTTAACCATGCATTTAACAAAAAGTTATGCTTAATGTTGTTGTTGTGTATGTTAGCTTGTTATAGCGCACAAATCATGAGCACTAGAGGTGAGGCAGGATGGGGCTGGGGGCTTGAGTCCCCTCCCCCTCAGGCAGTCATTTCATGAAGAGAAGAGAAGAGAAGATGGCTTATGGCACGCTTTTCCATTGTTTTTTAGTGGTGTTCCTTTTACTCTGCTATATACGACATAGAACTTATTACTCCTCGTTGTCGTATAAATTCTGGGCAAGGAAGTTAATTGGGGTGGGGCTGAGGGTACAAGCCCCCCTCCCTTAGGGTAGTTGTTGTAACATGGAGAGAGATCTTTGTTGACAAAAGCTTTTGATTCTTGAAAACTCCACCGCATATTAAGGGTACAACCCGCACTATCAATTTGGTTGTAACTTAATTCATTTTGGCATCACTCCTAATAAAAAACCGATGGTAAATTCTTTGGACCAAAGATGCTAGCCGTGGCTTTCATGGCTTCTAATGGTTTTTCTCATTAAAAGCACTAGGGTTTCTTGTGTATCCAAAATGTTGACTTTTTTTTGAAAGCGCACACAAAACATCTCCATGATGTTGTAGAAAAACTTCACCAAAAAGTAGTACATATTTGAACAAAGTGTTTTTGAATACAAATAAAATCTGACCTAATCCTTTTTCTCCACCCTAGCCATTGCAAGATGACCACTAATTTTGTTCCTTATCACCGTATAAATTGTGCCGTTAGTGAAAGAGCGGAAAAAATAATTAGCTAACCAGGATAATTTGACGAGAGTCAACTGAACTCAAAGTTATTTGGACGTTTTTTATAAATATCTCGACAAAGTTGACATAGGAAGACAGTTCATTAAAGGACTCCTGGGATTTTAGTAATTTACAAAGAGACAAAACCAAGCATGCCTGCTTGAGCGTTTTGGAGCGGCAGTTGCGCTGGACGACAAGAGTCAACGAACGTGACTACGTGAGTTACATGTAAAAATGAGCTACCTCAAGGTTGGCCCTGCTGTCGTGGTAGAATCTGGCGACCTTGTGCGTAGACTTGTTTATGCTTGAGCTACCTCAAGTGGCCCGCCAGAGCTTTGGCATGGACGCATCATGGAAAAAAGTGATGCAGACAGACCATGAGATTCCTCATCAAAAATTGATCGGGCATGCGGTAGTCGTGCAAGAATATTAATTTGGGGATAAACTAAAAATCAATATAGATGATCAATTGTTTATTACCATGGTTGTCTCCTGGTAATTAAGAAAGTAATTAAGAAAATATATAAATATATCACTAGTAGAGAAGAGATCTTCCATCCAACGTTTTTTTTCCCGTATGTCTTTGGCCTCGAGACTAAAGAGCCTTTAGTCCCAAGTAAAAAATGAACCACCGACGGGGGAGCTTTAGTCCCGGTTGGAAAGACCAATCGGGACTAAACCCCCCTTTAGTCCCGATTGTAACGGCTAGTGGGATGAGGGGATATTTTGTCCATGTTGGAAACATCAACCAGGACTAAAGGCTCCCTTTAGTATCGGTTGGAAGGGGGGCCTTTAGTCCCGGTTGGTGGCTCCAACCAGGATAAAATGCCCCTTTCCACGTGGCCCCCCTCTCTCTCTCCATCTTATCTTCTCTTCCTCTCCCTTATCTTCGCACAGGCAGCGCTCTCCTCCTCATTTCCCTGCTTTCTTCCAGGTGCTTCCTCTCTCCCTCCACCGCCGCCTCCTCTCCTCCCTCTCCTCCTCTCCTCCTCTCTCCTCCCTCTCCTCTCTGCGCTGCCCCGGTCGGGCCGCCTAGCCCCCGACGCGTGGCACGCTGGGCCTCCCCGGTCGAGGCCCTGACTGCTAGCGTGGGGCCCTCCCCAGCCGGGCCACCTGGTCACTGGCGGTGCAGGGCCGGTGGCTCCCGGTCGCTACGGCAGTGAGAGACCGGGATGAGGAGCAGAGTGGCTTCCTGATTCTTGCTTTTTCATGGATTTCTTATTACTTCCTATTTTTGATTGTGCCTCATTATGCTTGTTCCATCTTCTTACTTTCATGTGAAGGTGAATGCCAATGGTGTATAATAGGTTCTAGTATATTTGTACAAAGTTCTTGAGAAGTTGTTTTATGAACTGATGATGGCCATCTTCCTGGTTTATGAAGTTCTTCAATATTGGCATATTTGTACAAAGTTCTTTGAGAAGTTCTTGAGAAGTTGTTTTATGAAATAAGTTTATCAGATCAAAATCATAAAAAGAAAAGTTCATGGTAATACCAACCGGAACATAAATTATTGGCCAGTATTTTTTGAACCTTTTAGTCCCTGTTGGTAATATCAGCCGGGACTAAAGTGGCCACGTGCATGCGCATGCATGGCGTTTACCAACCGGAACTAAAGGGGGTAAAGAGAGCCCCCTTTTATTCCGAATAGTTAGTCCCGGTTGATTTTTCAGGATCTATGTGGCTTACCAACCGGGACTAAATGTGAGTTTTTCATCAGTGTGTGCATACTAGTAGATCCGATAAAGGCTGTATTTCTTTGAGCAACAAAATAAAAAGAAATTACACGGAAGATCAACTACATATGAGACACACACAGATGAAAAAGCTCAAATTAATGCTAATACTCTTTGCAAGGCCTAATGACAATCTTAGTGCTTCCGAGTTGGAAAATAAAAAATGTATTACTATGACATTAATTAGCTTCCAACAGAAGATCACCCATATTACGAAAAAAGGATGCATGTAACACAACTAGATACGAACAACATCCACGGAAGCAAAAAGGCGTAAAACTATCGAGGACACATCTACTCTACAAATGCGACAAAAGCTTTGGCTACGGCATAATGCCTGCCAGATTTTGTTGTGTGTTGTTTAAAAAGAGAGCATAACTACCTCTTCACGAACTCAAACAACTTGCTAAACCAATGAAGCACTCGATAGTGTTGAGATTTCGCTTTTTTGTGTGTGTTTCTTGAGGAGATTGTAAACTTCACTCCTGAGTAAATAATCAATCTCCTTTAACTTGAAAAAAATTTCTTTCCAAAACCTTGTGGCTCCATATCTGCCGAATCCAGCAATTAACACTATTCTACCTCCAAGCATTCCAACCACTTCTCTTATACATGACATTGCTCAGTTATAGTGTAATTCGTCGTGATCCAATCACGTCTCCTCCCCCCTCCAACACCATTCCTACACCTAAGCACCCGCATCGTCCCCTTTTTCAAGTTGGATCCAGATGTCGCAACACGATGCGTCGCCCCCTCGCTCGCCACACCACAACCCACTTTTGCAATAACTCGCTTCCACGCTTAGGCAACCGGCATGTATGTCTAGTTCACCATTAAAACCAACTTATGCCACTCTATTGCTCATCACCACGGCAAAGTCTCTTACGCGTAGAAAAGTAAAGGAGTAAATGCTACATTATACACATCTATCTTACCATATAGAGTTATTTGATTTTTTACCAGTACTCTGTCATACGAAGCGCAAAGTTTTGACTAACTTGACTGTTATAGGCAAATCTTTTCTCCAAGTCTTTTCAAACCTACATCGAGTGTACCTTTGAACCATACCCCGAACATTTCCAGTATAACCCCCCAGTAAAAGTGCCCGAAACGAACATGTAGACCCGGCGGCGTTTCCACCCTTGTCCCGGAAGTAGCCATAGCGCCTCTCCAACCTCTCCCTAGTCCCTACCATCACAACGCCACAGCCACAGCGTTGGCCACGGCGGCAGAGCACGCACCCCTTCCTTTCTGACTTCTTTTCGCATCCCGCGGCGCACACACACAAGGATATTATAATAACAATATAAACCAATAATAAACTAACAACCCCAAAAAAATCCAGCCCCCTAATCAACCCCTCTCCCACCGCGTCCTCCACCCGCCCCTCTCGCCTCCGCGCGGGCCCCGCGTTCCTACGGCCCCACGCGGCAGCGGGTGGGGTTGGAACCGCGCGGGTCGGCGGCCGCCGCTCTTAATCACATCCAATGGAATTCTGACGTCCGCAAGGACAAAGTCGCAGCGTTTTCTCTGCCCTTTCTCTTTCTCTCTCATCGCTGCTTTCTTCCCCACAGCGCAGCCGCAGCACACAGGAACACCAAAAACCAAATCCCATCCGCGAGATAACAAACCGGGCCAACGGATTTTTTTGGCCGTGGCGGTGGCGGTACCCTGTCGCTGTACTACCACCGTGCTCGCGCCCGCCGCCGCGGCGGCCCCCTGGCTAAACCCTAAGCCGGAGACGGGGGACGCGCACCCCGCTTGCAGCGAAGGCGGCGTCGCTCGCTGCTCCCTCGGCCAGTGCGGTGCGGGCGCTCGACTGCGCCGCGGGATTCGCTCGAGGGGCGAGCTCCGGATCGCCGGATTTCGAGCTCCGGCGCGAGGGGGGAACGAGCTCCGCGCCGAGGAGTGGAGGTAAGTGTGGGCGAGCGTGTGTGTGGTGGGGGCGCGTCTCGTCGGAGTGTCGAGCTGAGATTGCCTTGCCGTCGCCTAATTCCGCTTATTTGGGGGGTTAATTTGCGGTCTCGAGGGTGCTGGTGGGCTCGCGCTGGCTGTAATTTGGTTGATTTCTCGTGCTCGCGGGGCGGATTTGGTGCTCGCGCTTTGCTTGCTCGCGGGTGGATTTGGGGAGGACAAGTTCGCTTTCGCTGCCTGTGCAGTTGTTTCGTGCTGGTTGCTTGGTTTCGGTTTGGGATGGCACTCTCTCTGCAGATTTGCGCGGGGGGTAATGGCGTAGTAGATCCCACACTCGCGTCCGCTAACTCGCGGTCTCCGGTTGTTCGCAGGGGTTGTGATGCTCGCCGGTTCCTGCTCGATTCCCGCGGATCTCGCGGGCGCGCCGCGATGCCGAGGTGAGTACTGAGCAGGAGCCGCGCGCGATCTCGGAGCGGTTGGTGGAGGAGGAGCGTCCTCAGGATGATGCCGTCGGGCCCGCCCAATCCGATGGGGCCCGGGCAGCCGGTGGGCGGCACCGCGGCGTCGCTGCTCCGGACGAGCTCCAGCTTGCTCAGTGGCGGAGGCGGCGGACAGCCGGGGATGGGCGGAGGTGGTGGTGGCATGCTCTCTGCGCAGTCGCCCTTCTCGTCCCTGGTCTCGCCGCGCACACAGTTTGGCGGCAATGGGCTGCTTGGGGGTGCCTCGAGTGTGTCCTCCTTGCTCAACCGGCAGTCGTTTGGGAATGGGGGACATATGCAGGGTCCAGGGTCAATGCAAGGTGGTGGGATGCAGATGGGCACGCTCCAGCAGAGAGGAGGGATGGATGGTGGTGGTGATTTCATTGGTGCGGGAGGGTCGGATCCTCTGTCGTTCCCGTCTTCCTCACAGGTTAATTTAGGCAATCAGATGGGTTCAGACAACATGCAGGCGACTTCGCAGCAGCAGCAACAGCAGATGGATGTTGTGCAGGATATGCAGCAACAGCAGCAGCAGCTGCCGATGTCTTACAACCAGCAGCCACAACATTCTCAGCAGCTCCAGCAGCCACAGGCTACAGTGAAGTTGGAGAATGGGGGAAGCATGGTTGGCATCAAATCCGAACAGCAGATGGGGCAATCTGACCAGAACGGTCCAGCCCAGATGATGCGTAGTGCTAGTGGTGTGAAGCTTGAGCCGCAGCAGTTGCAAGCCCAGATGATGCGGAGTTTGAGTTCAGTCAAGATGGAGCAACAGAGTTCAGACTCATCAGCTTTCTTGCAGCAGCAGCAGCAGCAGCAGCAACAGCAACAGCAGCAGCAGCAACAACAGCAACAGCAACATTTGTTGCAGCTGACAAAGCAGATTAGAAATTGTCCAGACCTTGTATCAATGGGTGGACCAAATGCAATCGCAAACTCTCAAGCTGCCGCTGCTGCTCAACTGAGCCTCTTGCAACAACAACGGCTCCTGCATATGCAGCAGCAGCAACAACAACACCAGATTCTAAAAAACTTGCCTTTGCAGAGAAATCAATTGCAGCAACAGCAGCAGCAGCAACAACAGCAGCAACATCAGCAGTTACTTCGTCAACAGAGTCTAAACATGAGAACTCAAGGAAAGTCACCTCCCTATGAACCAGGAACCTGTGCAAAGAGATTGACCCATTACATGTATCATCAACAGAACAGACCACAAGTAAGTTCTCAGCTGCTTGTTTGAAGGAGTAATTTGGTGCTCCAAATGATGGCCAGATTCTTACAACATGGTATATCTTACTTATTCCTCTGATGCAGGATAACAACATTGAGTACTGGAGAAACTTTGTCAATGAGTATTTTGCTCCAAATGCTAAAAAGAGGTGGTGTGTCTCGCTGTATGGAAGTGGTCGTCAGACAACTGGAGTTTTCCCACAGGTCTAGTGCACCATTGCCATGGAATACTGACTTTATTGTTTGAAAATTGGACCATGACTATTGAATTAGAGAATGGTTTAGCATCTAGTATGTTCGCCTGTGAAATTCTTACCTTTGGATTTGTCATATGGCTCCTCTTGCAGGATGTATGGCACTGTGAGATTTGCAATCGGAAACCTGGCCGTGGTTTTGGTAAACATCATTTTCTTATAGAAAAAGAATAATGTCTTACTCTCTCATGCTTTCATTTGATATTGTGTTACTTTTTACAGAAACAACAGTTGAGGTACTACCACGATTATGTCAAATCAAGTATGCAAGTGGTACTCTGGAAGAACTTCTGTACATCGACATGCCACGTGAATCCCAGAATGCATCCGGTCAGATTATTTTGGACTACACGAAAGCAATCCAGGAAAGCGTCTTTGAGCAATTGCGTGTGGTTCGTGAGGGGCATCTAAGGATAGTTTTTAATTCAGACCTCAAGGTAATGTAATTTAATTTCCAATTTGTTCCTTTTACATTTATTCCTTGGTACCTTCTAGGCTAAAACACAGTTCTGTGCTATCTTCTTTTAATTCAAGATTGCATCTTGGGAGTTCTGTGCTAGGCGCCATGAGGAACTTATTCCACGGAGATCTATAATACCACAGGTATGAGGTGTTTCCAATAAATAGACCGCGTATTCACTCAATTGACAAGTCATAAACCTTGTTGTCAATTTTGAATTTCGTGACAAGGATTTTCATATACTTCCCTGTCCTTGATGTTTACATGCAGGTTAGTAATCTTGGTGCGGTTGTACAGAAGTACCAGGCTGCAGCCCAAAATTCAACGAGTTTGTCGGCTCAGGACATGCAGAATAATTGCAACTCGTAAGGAGATTGGCCCTTGATGCGCTACATTCCAACATTTCATCTTCAGTTCTTGCTCTCATCAAATGGCTTTCCACCCTTTCCATCATGCATATTTTTGTTTTGTTTTGAAATTGACTATCTTCCATGGTAAGAAAAATCATTTTTAAGATGGACCTACTTGTTGACGTCTTCTATGTGTGCAGTTCTTGATGCGTTAGCCCTATGGGCAACACTTTCTTCAATTTTAATTGACCTTGATTCTATGAATAGATTAGTGGTGATTCCAGTGGAACACGTGGAGACAAATCAAATAGGCTACTGAGTCCATTGATCATTGTGGTGGGTGTTGGCTATTTTTGTGCTATCACCCACAAATTATCTGCAAACATAAGGAACCATTGTGGCTTCCATCTTGATAGATTACAAGATATCGTATTTCCATTTGGGAGCCTTAATTAGCTACAACATACCAGATCGACACAGGCCTAACTGTCAAATAACAAGTGATTGTATTATGGTACTAACATTTCAAATATCAAGTGGTTGTAGTGATACAGAGGGTATGCGTAGTGTGGAAACCATACCTAGGTGGCTGTCAGCACTGTAAATGGTTGTGTCCCAGAAGAGGTCTAAGTGACTTTCTTGCAGCTGCGGTTGGGACTATTTTTGTGACTGCATATGACTAGTCACCATGTATCCAGGGTTTTCTAGGCTATACTAGGCTTGTTAGTTGTTAGTGTGCAACCCATCAGCTTACAATTGGACATCAATAATCTTACTCTCACCTTGTCTTTCAGATAGGATAACACACCCTTAAACCCAAGATCAAAGGGCTCACCATATGTCCTAAGCAACAACTTACGATTGTCAATTCCTCTTATTAAGCTGGTACCACTTAGATGAACACTAGAATGTAGCCGGACAATCCACTTTGTTAAGTTCTTTTGTTGAGCACTATTTTTTTGTCTGTTGAATGGAATGACCATTGAGTACAAGTATTTTTCCTGTTTGAAATGGGAACATTCCATTCAGTGACATAAATGGTATATGCCTATATGGAACTAAACACTTTCCAAAATGTTACCACAGAGAGTGCTGAAGTTGTGAGCAGAAACCAAGCCTAATCTCAGATGAATAAGAGACTTGATCTAGGCTGAAAGGAACTTTATGCAGTGTAATTATTGATGCACTTACCAACTCACCTAAAATCTTATGCTGTTGGGTGAAGAGTAGTAACTTATTAATGCCAATGGTTGTGCTTTGGTTCTGTAGAAAAAGGGGATATGCTACTCTGTGAATCAGTGTGCCTCATTTTGGAGCATCTTGCATTCCTGGCATGATTTGCATTGTTGACTTGTGGTATTTGGATAGGCTATAAGGGAACAGATCTAAATTAATATATTGGGCATTGGGTTCTGGGATACTGGAGCAAATAGAGTAATGGAATTCTGGTTGAAAATCAATGTGTTTCTGGAATAGTGGAACAAGTGAGCTAGTGTTGCCATGATAATGATAGCATTTTAGTTGAGTAGGAATTTTAGGCTGCATTGGTAATACTAAGTAATATATTGGTGGTAAGCTCTCGTGCAGATGCTTTTATGCATGTGCCCTTGCGTCAAATAACATTTTTATATTATCTAGTATTAGTGGCATGCAAGTTGCAGTCCGTAACAAGAAAATGAGTTTATGCTAAAACATATTTAGACAAATATTTGGTTTACATGTGCAGATATCCTGCTTCAAATAGTTTATGATTTGATTTTAGGCACATTATCTTTTGCTTCAATGTTCATAACTTTTATTGCCTAAAAGAACCTATCACGGTAGAGGTATCCATAATTTTTGCTTAGCTCATAAATACATCCATATTCATTTTGTGGACTAATGCTCGCACTAACTCATCAACTTTTTCATACCTTCCAAGTTCATAAGATTTATTTTAATCTAATTTTAATATTGTAGGTTTGTTGCATGTGCCCGTCAGTTGGCTAAAGCCCTGGAGGTGCCATTGGTAAATGATTTAGGATACACAAAACGCTATGTTCGCTGCCTTCAGGTAATCAACAATTTTATATTTTAGAATCTTGTTGCATTTCATGATTTGCATTTTTTTGAAGGCTATCAACTTATCTAAAGTTATTGAAGCTGATTATCCCGTGTTGATTATTATTCTTGTAATCTGAATACTGATTCTTACAGATTGCTGAGGTTGTAAACTGTATGAAGGATTTGATTGATCACAGCAGGAATACAGGATCTGGACCCATTGGTATGGTATTTCATCTTTTTGTGGGGTCCTTCTTATCCTACACTTCTATAACACTTCCATGTGGGGTCCTTTTTATCCTGCACTTCTATAACCACTTGCTGTTTGAAGGATCTGATTATTGCTGTGTTTCTGTTAGGAAATTATGGCCTGAATTAGGTCCCTGTTTGATTTGTAACCGCATTTCTTGCAAGGTTCTTTTTTCTGACAACCTAGCCCCAGGTGCCTGTGTCTATAAAACACTACGGCAAGATTCTCCTAATCAAGCTATGTTGTGGCAACTGATTTAAAAGTTTATCAAGTCATCTTTGGATGCTGAATTCATGGTCATACCCTAAATACGCTAGGCAATTTAGTAAAATAGGAATGCATTCAATTGATCCGATGTGATATTCCATGATTTGTCACCACATCGGGAGAACTAATTTCAAACATTCCTGACCACAGCCAAAACAAAGGAACTAGTCAGTTCATGGTGTATTAGAAAAGGAAATGAACCCTCCGACGAGGACTCGAACCTTGGTGGTGGGGGTGCATGCCCACATGTACCATCAACTGAGCAAGGCTCAGTTCCTTATTATGGCGTATTCCAGTTTTACTCTTGATCTATATGCCCCATTTTCTTCAAATTTTCATACCGTGTTGGCTTATAAATGTTTGAAATTGAAACAATCATGTTGCATTCAGTCTGTTCTCGCTATCACCTTGGAACTGGAAGATTTCACTGTTAACATCACCTGCACAGTCCCAAAAAGCTGGTGTTGTCTCAGTGTTCTGGATTGGATCTGGGCAGCCTCACACCGTGGTTGTGAATTTTAAATTCCAAACATGATGTATCTGTTAGCACGTCTCGTTGTAAGCCTCCAGACAGACAGAGATGTGGCCTGGGATTTCAAGCACCCAATTTTTTCCCAACTTTTTCCATAGAAATAAAAGTTTGAGTTTGAATCAGATAATGTTTTTTGTAAAGCTTGGTGGTCTGAATCCCCTCCCAAGTAAAGAACCAGCAGCGTTAATATTTTTAGTTGTTGAAATGTTGTATGCTATTCTTTTCTTTCCTGCCTTTCTTTAACATCTACTGTTGTTGCTTGTTCAGATAGCTTGCATAACTTTCCAAGGAGGACTGCTTCAGGGGTCAACCCTCTTCAACCACAGCAGCAACAGCCTGAGGACCAGCAGGCTATTCCTCAGAGTTCAAATCAGAGTGGCCAAAATTCTGCTCCTATGACTGGTGTGCAGCCTTCTGCCTCTGCCAATGGTGATGTGACATCAAATAATTCTCTCAGTTGCGCCCCTTCTACATCTGCACCTTCACCTTCTGTTGTTGGGCTCTTGCAAAGTTCAATGAATTCTAGACAAGATCATCCGATGAGCAGCACTAATGGTGGTCCCTACAATGGCGGTGGCAATGCGGCAATTCCCAAGGTGAACTCAACAAGCTCATTGCAGTCAAATCCATCTACCTCTTTCCCTTCCCCGGTACCCACAGCATCCAATAACAATATGATGCCTGCTCCTCAAAATACAAACCAACTAACCTCCCCGACTACGTCATCAAGCATACCTCCGATGCAACCACCTGCTACTCGACCTCAGGAGGCTGAGCCAAGTGAGTCCCAAAGCTCGGTTCAGAAAATCTTGCAAGATTTGCTGTCATCACAGATGAACGGAGTTGGCCAGTCAGGGAATGATATGAAGAGACCAAATGGACTAAACCCTGGTGTTAATGGGGTTAATTGCTTAGTTGGCAATGCTGTCACAAATAACCCAGGAATGGGAGGAATGGGGTTTGGTGCCATGGGTGGGTTTGGTCATGGGATGAGAACGGCAATGACGAACAACCCAATGGCAATGGGTGCAAGGATGGGAATGAATCACAGTGCACATGACCTATCACAATTGGGTCAACTACATCAGCAGCAACAACAGCAGCAACAGCAGCATGACATAGGAAACCAGCTATTGGGTGGTCTTAGACAGGCAAACAGCTTCAATAACATTCAGTATGACTGGAAACCCTCACAATAGAGTAACCAGGAACGATAAAGTTCCAATGTGATGATGCATTTGCCCTCCCTGGGCAGATTGCCTATGCAGCATCAGTTATGGTGCCATGACCTCCCCGGGGCCAGTAGCATTTGTGCTTCGCGCTAATGCTGACAAAAAAGGGTACCATAAGCGATAGCAAGCATTCCGGCTGGTAAATGTAAGTCTGTAACTATCCGTCTAGCTACCTCTGCGTGTGTTACTCCCTCAGTTCTATAACATTTGTCAATTTTACTGGGAGTTGCAGTTTCACAATGTGTCACATTGCTTGTCCACTGTTTACCCCTTCATTGATGTTGTAAAAAAGCTAAGTAGCTGTAGAATCATATAATAGGGCTGTGGGCATTCCTTATTAACGCTTAGATTGAGTGTTCCTCGGTCTATGCATACATGGGTGAATATTCATGGATAAATATCGCGGAACGGAGGGACAAGACCTGCAGGAATGGGAATTGGAACACGCCCAAGTTGGGTTCCTGGTGCTGCCTGCTTCAGGTATTTTGTGAAAAGTCGGCATCTTGTGCTGTCTGATAGATTGACAGTGCTTGGTGGTATTTTTTTTTACTGGAAAAGAAGTTTTCCCTGTCTTTTTTCCTTAATTGTATTTGAATATGTGCCATACACACCTGCAACAGTTAAAACTGTATTTGAATATGTGGCATACACACCTGCATATTGGCACAGCGCAGTTTCTGAGTTGATTTGCAGAGTGCCAAAGGAACTCTTGGTAGGGCTGTCGAAGTGGCGCCACGATCGCCATGTTGTAGGTTGCTAACATGTATTTTTAGAAGTAAAGTAACTTCCTAATTTTATTTCTGTCCCCGGCCTCACAGTATGGAGTTGGTGCTTGCCATGAGGCTTCTTGTACTTATCACCAGATGGTTGTTACAACGATGGCCTCCTGCAGGTTTCTGAACCAGTAAAAAAGGGAAGAAAGATAAAAAAAAAGAAAAATGGAAGGTAAGATTTTTTTTTCAGAGAGTATTGTGCTAACTGCTTAGTACATGCGTACTTCTAGTACACTGTACACAGGAGCAGCTTCCATGTGACTGGACGGAATACTATACTACTATAGTGGGCGCTTTTACCTTTATTGTTCTTTGGGATTTGTCTGAACGCACGGTTCACTTAATCACATACATCTAACGGTCGGTGAACAATTTTTTTGAGAAGATACCGTCTCATCATATTGTACTCGAAGCTCAAAACAAGGCATCAATGCTCTCGCATGTCTAGATCTGAAAGTATAGCCTGAAGGCTGAAGCATCTTTCCCCTGTTCTAGGATGAAATAGCTCCTCATAAGTGATGAGGACATCCCTTCCAATGATACAACCATACCTACTATGCAGCAAGGACCAATGACAAGAGCCTGTGCACGAGAGCTAAATTATCAGGTTAACTCATTCCTCGCTGTCCATAAACCCTCATCTCAGAATTGGATGCTACTAAGTTATTGTGATGATTTTATTATTATTAGGAATGATGGAGAGGAGCCTAATGGATCAACCAATCAGTTTGGGCATCAAGATCACACAATAAGAAAGCACAAGATCGGACATCAAGTTCAGATTTCAAGTTCGTACATCCAGGCAACATCAAATTGACGTGGCAATATTTCTCAACTCCGGATGTTGTTTGAGGCATATGAGTACTCATTGGAAAGATCTTAAAGTTCACTTTCAGATGGATCCAACCTCATGATGAAATTCCACCGGAGCTGAGCAGAATTGACAAAGAGACGTTCGGCCTTCCAGTCTTGGGCTGAAACCCTTATATCTCGTGCAGCCCACTAGGGGCCCTTTCCAGCTTAGGGTTTACACCCTCCCACGCCTCCTTGCTGTTGCCCATGTATAAATACATCTAGCAGCCACCAGGATGAACTTGGGTTTTGTTTTAGATGCAAGTTAGCTACTGCTACTTCCTAGTGAACACGTGTGTCGACTAGACCACCCGATTTGCTTGATTCAAGACCCCAACTCGTGATTCAGGTTTCATTTGTTTCAGATCCGTAGGTTTATTTGCTTGTTCATCTTGTTCTTGCTTGTTCTCGATTGCTAGCAGGTTCAAGGGTGTTCTTGGCCCGGCAAGAACAGCCAACGTCGGAATCGGTGTACCTGTTGCTAAGGCGCAGCATCCTGTGATTGTTGTAGTCGGACAGCCAACGTTGATTCCACCCCCAAATCGAAGTTACCCCTCCTCTCATCGAAAGATTGGGAACAGCCCCTGCCATATCATGTGGTAATCAGAGCAGGGTTAATCGGTGAGAGTAACTACCCATTCTTTACTTTACCTACAGTCCAAAAATACCCAAAAAGATAGATAGGCTAGATCTGAAATCCCAAAAACAAAACTAGTTGGAGCCCTTGCTGTTCTACCTAGTTCTTGGCTTGTTGAGTTTGTGGTTGCATCATGGTGTCAAGTGCTGGTTCTTAAGTTCTAATCCATTAGAGTTTTGAGTTCTTGTCACGTTTTTATCACCATTAGATTCGCTGCCACTTTCCCCCCACCTTTTCACGCTGCTGCATTTGCCCACTATTTTCGCAATCCCCACTTCCAGATCTGCACGAGAAGAAATCAGCTCTATTTCTTGCATCCGATCTCCGATTCAAGTGTTTAGATACATTCTGGAAAGGTTACTTTGTGCTCTTTCAGGGAAAATTAACCTTGCCGCCAAATTCTTTCTGAGCGCCTTGCAAATGCTATGGAGATTTCCGCATATCTGCTGTGTAATCTGTGCATCTAAAAGCAAGGAGGGCTATGTGAAGTAATTGTTTTGTTTCATTGTGCCAAACATAACATTTGAGGCCCCTGAAAAGAAAAGAAAAAAAAAGAAAGAAAAAAAAGAAAAAAAAGAGGAAGAAACAAGAAGGAAAAGAAGAAAGGAAGAAAAGGAGTTCTTGTTGCTGCATTACTCTCTTTGTATGCCTTGTTTGCCGCTGTTGGGTGACTACGTTTGTGTCTAGGCTCACGTCTCTAATATGGTTTAGCCTAGGACCAGCACAGTACCATTGTGAACATTTATTCAACTTGCTTTGGCTAACGTGGTTCTAGCTGTTCCTTGATTTTTTTTCTTGCAGCCACCTATAGCTCCACAAATTATCTACTACGTCACAGGGCTGTACTTGTGTAACATTTTGTGCTGTTCTTGCCGGCTGCCAATACCAACTTCCTAGCGTGGTAAGAACATGTAAGAACTTGATGGAACAAGATTGAGAGAATGGAGTTTGCTGTCACCTAGTTCCACTAGTTGGTAGGACATTTTTTTTCCCTTGTCTAACCATGGCAGGAAATGAGGATGATGGACAAGTTCATTCACCTCGAACAAGGGGCATCATTCAACACTTTGAACGCCAAGTAAGGGTGCATGCTGAACACCTTGATGAGGATGTTCGAGTTACCAACGAACGCCTTGGCCAATTGGAGGCCGCGCAGATCGACACCAACACCAAGCTGACCTCAATGGCGAACACGCTTGGGGCTCTTAACACCTCTCTTGTAGGTATTTTGGCACGTTTGGATAGGATGGACCAGGAGGGTCGTGATGGTTCGGGACGGCGCAACAACAACAACACTGAGGGTAGCATTGCTGGGCAAGATGAGGAAGAATATTCAGCTGACACGGAGCTTGATGGGAGGTAAATGGCCAACATAACCAGCAGCAGCGCCGCCGTCGACATGGTGGACATGCTCGTCAACCACGACGTGAGGTACGCGACAATGATGATTCTTTAGGGAAGATTAAATTTAGCATGCCCTCTTTTGATGGAAAATATGACCCCAATGCATATCTCACTTGGGAGCTAGCTGTTGATCAAAAATTTGCATGTCATGATTTTCATGAAAACAAACGTATTAGGGCTGCTACTAGTGAGTTTACTGATTTTGCTTCTATTTGGTGGAGCGAATATGTGCGCAGCCACCCAAACAACACTCCACAAACTTGGGATGCTATGAAAAGAGTTATGCGAGCTAGATTTGTTCCCTCTTATCATGCACGTGATCTTTTGCATAAGCTTCAGCTTTTGAGACAGGGAAACAAATCTGTAGAAGAGTACTATCAAGAGTTGCAAACAGGGATGCTTCGTTGTGGTTTGGTAGAAAATGAGGATGCAGCTATGGCTAGGTTTATGGGTGGGCTGAATCGGGAAATTCAGGATATTTTGGCTTACAAAGAATACAATTCGATCACTCGTTTGTTTCATCTTGCTTGTAAAGCTGAAAGGGAAGTACATGGACGGAGAGCTAGCACAAGAACTAACATTTCTGCAGGTCGTGCTACCTCTTGGACGCCATCCAACCCCGCTGCCCAACTGTACCGAGTCGCTGCCCCATCTTCATCAAGCAGCAAACCACGACCTTTGACAATGAACTCCTCACCATGCCCTCCTGAACCCACAAAGGGGGCAGCTGCTGCACCAACCAAGAGTTCATCCTCAATTGCATCCTCAGGGCGAATGAGAGACATTCAATGCCTCCGCTGCAAAGGTTATGGTCATGTGCGCAAGGACTGCCCAAGCGCACGCGTGCTAGTTGTGCGTCCTAATGGTGAGTATTCCTCTGCTAGTGATTTAGATGAAGAAACATATGCTTTGCTTGCAGCTAACAATGTAGGGGAAGATGAGGAGCACAACAAAAATGTGGAGCACATTGGAACGGAACATGCTGAAAACTATGAGAGCCTTGTGGTGCAGCGAGTGTTGAGTGCACAAATGGAGAAGGCTGAACAAAATCAGCGCCACACTTTGTTCCAAACCAAGTGTGTGATCAAGGAGCGTTCTTGCCGAGTCATCATTGATGGAGGGAGCTGCAACAACTTGGCAAGTGCTGAAATGGTGGAGAAGCTTGCATTGTGCACCCAGCCACATCCACAACCTTACTACATTCAATGGCTAAACAGCAGCGGTAAGGTGAAGGTAACACAGTTGGTGAGAGTTAATTTTGCTATTGGTTCTTATCATGATTCTATTGACTGCGATGTTGTACCCATACAAGCATGCTCTATGTTGTTAGGACGACCATGGCAATTTGACATTGATTCTTTGCATCATGGTAAAACAAATCAATACTCTTTTATGCATAATGACAAGAAACTTGTTTTGCATCCAATGTCTCCTGAAGCTATTTTGAAAGATGAACTTGCTAGAGCTAGTAAAGTAATGAATCAGGAGCATGCTAAGAGTGAAAATCAGATTGTAGCACATGAACTTAAAAAGCACACAAAGAAGAACACTAAATCTGCCCACAATAATAAAAATGAGATCAAGCTGAAAGGGTCATGTTTCATTGCAACCAAATCTGATTTGGATGAGATTGATGCTAATACTGCTATTTGCTATGCTTTGATTTGCAAACAAACTTTGTTTTCACTTCAGGAGATACCTTCTTCTTTGCCTCCTGTAGTTACTAACCTTTTGCAGGAGTATGCGGACATTTTTCCAAATGAGGTGCCACCAGGGCTGCCACCAACCCGTGGGATTGAGCACCAGATTGACCTTATCCCCGGAGCCTCATTGCCCAACCGTGCGCCATACAGGACCAACCCCGAGGAAACTAAAGAGATTCAGCGCCAAGTGCAAGAATTGCTCGATAAAGGTTATGTGCGTGAGTCTCTTAGCCCTTGCGCTGTTCCTGTTCTTTTGGTTCCTAAGAAAGATGGATCATGGCGCATGTGTGTAGATTGCCGAGCGATTAATAACATTACAATCAGATATCGTCATCCTATTCCTAGGCTAGATGATATGCTTGATGAATTAAGTGGCTCCATTGTGTTCTCAAAAATTGATTTGCGTAGTGGTTACCACCAGGTTCGCATGAAGCTAGGAGATGAATGGAAAACAGCGTTTAAAACTAAATTCGGTCTATACGAGTGGTTAGTTATGCCTTTTGGTCTCACTAATGCACCCAACACTTTCATGAGACTAATGAATGAAGTTTTACGCGCTTTCATTGGCAGATTTGTTGTGGTATATTTTGATGACATCTTGATATACAGCAGATCACTTAAGGAACATCTTGATCATTTGCGTGATGTTTTTAATGCTCTACGTGATGCACGTTTGTTTGGTAACCTTGAGAAGTGCACCTTTTGCACGGATCGAGTCTCTTTTCTTGGCTATGTTGTGACCCCACAGGGAATTGAAGTTGATCAAGCCAAGGTTGAAGCAATACATAGCTGGCCGGTTCCCACAACGGTCACACAAGTGAGAAGCTTTCTCGGGCTTGCTGGATTTTATCGCCGTTTTGTGAGGGATTTCAGAACCATTGCAGCCCCATTGCACGAACTCACCAAGAAGGGCGTTACATTCACTTGGGCTGCAGCACACAAGAGTGCTTTTGACACATTGAAAGATAAGTTAACCCATGCCCCTTTGCTCCAACTCCCTGATTTCACTAAAACTTTTGAACTTGAATGTGATGCTAGTGGAATTGGTTTGGGAGATGTTTTGTTACAAGAAGGAAAACCTGTAGCATATTTCAGCGAGAAGTTGAGTGGGCCTAGTTTGAACTATTCTACTTATGATAAAGAATTGCTTGCTCTAGTTCGGACTTTAGAAACATGGCAGCATTATTTATAGCCCAAAGAGTTTGTTATACATTCTGATCATGAATCATTGAAGCATATTCGAAGTCAAGCAAAACTGAACCGTAGGCATGCTCGCTGGGTTGAATTCATTGAGTCCTTTCCTTATGTCATCAAACACAAGAAAGAGAAGGAAAATGTAATTGCTGATGCTTTGTCTAGACGTTATACCATGCTTTCACAACTTGATTTCAAAATTTTTGGCTTGGAAACAATAAAAGAGCGATATGCCCATGATGGTGATTTTAAAGATGTGTTGCTGAATTGCAAGGAGGGAAAGACATGGAACAAATTCGTCCTCCATGACGGATTGTATTTCGAGCTAACAAGCTATGCATTCCAGCTAGCTCTGTGCGTATGTTATTATTGCAGGAGGCGCATGGAGGAGGGCTGATGGGACACTTTGGTGCAAAGAAGACGGAAAGCATCCTTACTGATCATTTCTTTTGGCCCAAGATGAGGAGGGATGTGGAGAGATTCATTGCTCGCTGCGCAACATGCCAAAAAGCTAAGTCACGCCTTAATCCTCACGGATTGTACATGCCTCTAACTGTTCCTAATGCACCATGGGAGGATATTTCTATGGATTTCATTTTAGGACTGCCTAGAACAAAGAAGGGGAGGGATAGTGTCTTTGTGGTTGTGGATAGATTTTCTAAGATGGCACATTTTATACCATGTCATAAGACCGATGACGCTACTCATGTTGCTGAATTGTTCTTTCGTGAGATTGTTCGTTTGCATGGTGTACCAAACACAATTGTTTCAGATCGTGATGCAAAATTTCTTAGTCATTTTTGGAGAACTTTGTGGGCTAAATTGGGTACTAAGTTGCTTTTTTCCACTACTTGTCATCCCCAAACTGATGGACAAACCGAGGTTGTGAATAGAACTTTATCTACCATGCTTAGAGCAGTTTTAAAAAAGAACATAAAATTGTGGGAAGAATGTTTGCCTCATGTTGAGTTTGCTTACAATCGTTCACAACACTCTACTACTAAAAAGAGCCCTTTTGAGATTGTTTATGGTTTTGTGCCTCGTGCCCCTATTGATTTGCTGCTTTTACCAACTTTTGAGAGATTGAATTTTGATGCTAAACAACGTGCTAAGTTGATGTTAAAAATACATGAGACCACAAAAGAGAACATAGAGAACATGAATGCTAAATATAAACTTGCTGGTAGCTTAGGAAAGAAGCATGTTACTTTCGAACCGGGTGATTTGGTTTGGCTGCACTTGAGAAATGATCGGTTTCCTGATTTGAGAAAGTCAAAGTTGCTTCCGAGAGCTGCTGGTCCTTTTAAAGTTGTAGCTAAGATCAATGATAATGCCTACAAACTTGAGTTGCCTGCAGATTTTGGGGTCAGCCCCACATTTAACATTGCAGATTTGAAACCATATTTGGGCGAGGAAGATGAACTTGAGTCGAGGACGACTCACATGCAAGAAGGGGAGGATGATGAGGACATCCCTTCCAATGATACAACCATACCTACTATGCAGCAAGGACCAATGACAAGAGCCTGTGCACGAGAGCTAAATTATCAGGTTAACTCATTCCTCGCTGTCCATAAACCCTCATCTCAGAATTGGATGCTACTAAGTCATTGTGATGATTTTATTATTATTAGGAATGATGGAGAGGAGCCTAATGGATCAACCAATCAGTTTGGGCATCAAGATCACACAATAAGAAAGCACAAGATCGGACATCAAGTTCAGACTTCAAGTTCGTACAGCCAGGCAACATCAAATTGATGTGGCAATATTTCTCAACTCCGGATGTTGTTTGAGGCATATGAGTACTTATTGGAAAGATCTTAAAGTTCACTTTCAGATGGATCCAACCTCTTGACGAAATTCCTCCGGAGCTGAGCAGAATTGACAAAGAGACGTTCGGCCTTCCAGTCTTGGGCTGAAACCCTTATATCTCGTGCAGCCCACTAGGGGCCCTTTCCAGCTTAGGGTTTACACCCTCCCACGCCTCCTTGCTGTTGCCCATGTATAAATACATCTAGCAGCCACCAGGATGAACTTGGGTTTTGTTTTAGATGCAAGTTAGCTACTGCTACTTCCTAGTGAACGCGTGTGTCGACTAGACCACCCGATTTGCTTGATTCAAGACCCCAACTCGTGATTCAGGTTTCATTTGTTTCAGATCCGTAGGTTTATTTGCTTGTTCATCTTGTTCTTGCTTGTTCTCGATTGCTAGCAGGTTCAAGGGTGTTCTTGGCCCGGCAAGAACAGCCAACGTCGGAATCGGTGTACCTGTTGCTAAGGCGCAGCATCCTGTGATTGTTGTAGTCGGAACCAACGTTGATTCCACCCCCAAATCGAAGTTACCCCTCCTCTCATCGAAAGATTGGGAACAACCCCTACCATATCAATAAGCTGCTTCGGCTCTTGAATTCCGGTTCGATGACTTTCTAAGGTGCGTTGTGGATCTAGTCTGTGGTTTCATGCTCGTCCTGGTTTGCTTCTGAAGGGGAAGAAGACCTTCTCACTCTTAAGCATTTTTCCTTTCTTCTCGCATCCTTTTCTTTTGAAAGATTCTTCTTCTCGCATCTTTGTATTATGGTTAACCTTAAGAACCAAAGCACGCAGGAAATGCCCAGATTGCGCCTGCTTTTTTTTTTAACTTGTGATTCCATAATTGCAAGCGCAAACACTGAATTGCAAGGAAATTTCCCCACCATGCACGCTTTGCCTGGTGGCCGCGCGACCCTAACCGCCGCCCCGCATAGGCGTGGCTTGTGCGGGAGCGGCTAGCGCTGATGCCGTAGAGCAGGGAGCGCAGCCGTAATCCGACGGCGCCGAGCTCTTTTGATATATAGTATATATAAGATATAAACATTTGTTATTATAAATAATCTAGTAATTATTACATTGTAAAATGTGATATTTCAAATAGAGTTCTTTTTAGATTTTACACTAGTGTCAAAAAAATATTATAGTGATGCCATTTGTGTTTTTAATTATGATACCCATATACTATTTATACTACTTATGTATACCACCCATACCACATGTGAAGTTTTCAGTAATATACAATTAATCTTAATCGTCAGATGTTTATATCCTAGTACTTTTCGAATACAAGGGTTGTGTACTGTAAAGAGCTCGCGGTGCCGGCATCACAACTACGGGTCATGGGCGGCGGGCGGCTGCGCGCAACGGTAGTGGCTTAGTTGTAAGTTGATCAGGACCGAAGAATCGAAGATGCGATTGCAAGGATCCAACGGGCTTGGCCGATGCGCGTGCTGGCACAACGATGATCTCCCGGCCGGCTCGGTTGCCCTATATGTCCCAACTCTTAAGTAGCCTCAGCTTTTTACGATCCAAATTGTTACAGTCCAGCTTTTAGAATTCTGCAACCTGCAACCTGCTTTTCACAATCACATTCTTAAACACACAGGCTCCAAGTCACCGGCATCAAAGTTCTGATGTTTTGTTTTGTCTTCACCTGGTTACTTGCAAAATATTCATCGGCCTGATAACTAATTCTGGATATTTTTTGAAGGGTGTCTTTTATGTTTAGTTGCGCATGGATTCTGACGCTAGTAAGCTTAATCTCTTGGTGCGCATGGTATCTGATGAAACTTGTTCTGAACCTACTGATCTGTCATTGTCATTACTGAAGAAAATCACGAAAGATTTCTCAGATGATCTGCAAATCGGTAGGGGTGGGTTTGCAGTTGTTTACAAGGTAGTATGATTCTATGAGCAACCCAACTACCGAAGGCAATGTCAAGCCTGATATTCATGCTGACACAGCATTGTTTTGTGACTTTTGATTGCAGGGGTTTCTTGGAAATGGCAGGACAGTCGCTGTGAAGAAGCTGTTAGACACGATTGATCTGGATGAGGCTAAATACAACCAAGAGGTTGATTGTCATGGCAGCTGTTCGACACAGATTGCTCTGCTTTGAGTATCTACCTAATCGCAGTCTGCGTCACTATATCACTGGTACGATCTGTGGCACCTAATGAAGTTCATCTATCTATTATTTATTAAGGATTATCTTTGCCACGCTTCCCAGGCTTTGAATCGAACTATTAACTGTCCAGTTTGTACTAAAAGATGCCGTGAACAACACTCTTTAACGGGCATGAGCAACGTGTGAAGACCAACCGGTCTTTATACGTGGGCCATATGAAAGTAGTCTTACCCCTATTTCTTTGCCACAATACTGAGCCAGGTATGTACAAGTATGGATCCTACTTGCAAATAAAAATCAACCGTCCCACCTAGCCAGCCATGGAGAGAGAGTGAGAAAATATTATTCTATTCTATATGGGTGGTCTTTAGTCATATGGGTACCCATAAGCCTGCAACTCTTTAAATTGCCTGCATAACGGTGAGACATGCCATATCACTCTATAAGGACTACTTTTACTTCTCATTGTGGCTGCCCTGTTTCCTTTGCAGATGCATCTCATGGACTGGAATGGAGAGAACGATATAAAATATTAAAGGGAATTTAGCAAAAGGCACATGTCATCTTCATGAGCTACATATAGTTCATTTAGATCTGAAACCTGCCAATATACTACTGGACGATAACATGGTGCTAAATATTTCTGATTCTGGTCTCTCAAGGTGCTTCGATGAAAACCAAACCAGGACTATTACATCACGGCTATATGGATCCTGGTTAGCTAGCTAGGCCTATTCAGAGTCACATTTATAATTTTGTTAGGCATGTATAGATTTTTTATGCATTGATCTAATCGTACGATACATGTTTCATGCAGGGGATATCTGGCACCAGAGTGCCATAGTGGAGTCATCACATTCAAGTTGGACATATACAGTCTAGCTAGGTGTTATATTCACAGAGATACTGACGGGGACAGAAGGGATACTCTCCAGTTGACGATGTAAGGAAAACTATACAGAATATGCACACTGTGGCAATGTCCAATATAAAATTGTTGACATGGTTTAGTAAATTGTTCTGAATAATATAAAATCCTGAGCCATGATAAGCTACTTGACACAAAAAGGAAAATGATGAAATTAAACAATGAGCGAAGGCACGTTTTGGAGCCTGCACCCTGTTCACGTCCCATTTTTTTTTTGTAACTTCTTCGTAAATCGATCCTTACATGTATATCTTTGCAACTTTACAGGTGCTTGAAAACTGGAGCTAACATGTTTGACATATCATCGGAAGATACACTTTGGGAACAAGCAAGAGTATTGACACAGATAAGCATAAAGTGCATGGATCTTGTCCCAGCAAAGAGACCCGATATACAGTGTATAATCCAGTGGATCAAGGAAACAGAAAGAACTGAGCAGTTTATCATATCTGGCATGATTACTTCATTGATGCCACAGCTACGCAGCTGGCGCATTCTAATATAATAACTTTGTTCACATAGAGCCTAGAGACAGCTAGGTAAATTTGAAAGGGAGTAGATAGTTTAGAATCTTAATTTACAAGAGGTGAACAAATATTAGGAATATATATAACTTACCTTTCAAGTGGCAATGTACATTGAGCTAGTGGTTTATTGCACTGTCGGTTAATGACAAAAATGCTGGTAGTGATAGCCTAGTTACCAATACCGGTCGTAATTGCTGTGTTGTCCTGTGAACATTCAGGTGGAAGAGGAGCTGCAGGCTGGAGTGATGCGGAGCCCCCCGCACTACATTGAGAGGCTGCCAGCCAAGCAGCTGACGTGGAAGCTGGTCTTCAAGGTCCTGCTGCGGCTCCCAATCTACACGGGCACTAAGGCCAGTCCCAGTACAAGGTTTCATCGTACTGTTTTTAAGGATGCCACATTATCCCATGAGGTGTATTCTCATGAATGAAACAGAGAGTCCCAGTGCATAGTTTCATTTCACGATTTCATAGGATGATCATGACATTTAATTGTGAGGTATGTGATTGGATATGGTTAGAAGAAATGAAACTCTATAGCCCCCAATGCAAGTTTTATAGTCTTGGAAACAGTGTATACACAATTTCATCCTGACGAAACTCCTTCCCTCTCCCACTTCATAACTATCATGCCATGTCATCACATATGCTGATGTGTCACTGTATTTAATGTGCATAAAACTTCTATGAAACCCCCACTGGGATTAGCCTAATATCGAGGGTGCTAGCTAGTGGCGGTCCAGTAGAGATCATCCTCGTGGACGCAGGCACCGGCTCGCCGGCCGAGCTCCGGTAGACGCTGCGCTTGATGCTGGTCCCGCTCGACGGGGAATTCCCACCGGACGGCCGTCAGGAATGGTCATACGAGGAGTTCCAGAGGAACGTGGTGCATGACCGGCGTGAGTGCGCAACTGTGCACTGCTCAGGGGCGATGTCAGCCTCACCATGAGGCACGGTGGTGCTAAGGTGGCGCACATGCTCCACCGCATGCATGCTAGGCAATGAAAAGCACCGAGAGGGCAGGGTTCGAGAGGGCAGAGGCCATCACAGAGGCCTTCAGAGTCATAGAAAGCCGCGCGCTAGGCAATGAAAAGCACCACCCTCCCGTCATCAGCGATGAAGTCTGGAGGCTGGAGAAGATCGGTAAGGATGGCGCGTTCTGCAGGAGGCTTTAAGACCACCACGTCAAGACTGTTCAGGACTTGGTCAGGATGCTCATGGTCAAGCCCAACGAGCTGCGCGCGGTGAGCTTCTAAGTACTTTTCACGCGCAGGTATGTCAGATTCTGGGCTCGCAATGCCGTTTTGATCGACGACTGTACTGTTT
Organism: Setaria italica; assembly: GCF_000263155.2. NCBI lineage: Eukaryota > Viridiplantae > Streptophyta > Magnoliopsida > Poales > Poaceae > Setaria > Setaria italica. The sequence continues at coordinate 7,888,878 of NC_028457.1, forward strand.
GAAGGGATCAGATTCTGGGCGGCGCCATGACCGACCACACCTGGGAGTTAACGACGAAGTACGCAAGGACCTGCGTCCCTGGCGACAAGGTGTACGCGTAAGTACCTGCAAAGATTTACAGAACTACTCTACATTACGAACTCAGGCTTGTGGTGGTACAACTGTTATAACTACTGCCTGGGCAACATACAGGAGCAGCGCACATGGCGCTGCCGGGCACCAGCGGAGACAACCTCAGGTTCCAGGGCAGCCAAGACATGGAGTTCTAGGTCATCGACAACAAGACTGCCTGTTTGTAACGTCAACCGGTTTTGTTATATATAGAACTGCTGATTCCGAACCTGTAGACAAACCAGCAAGAGGGTGGACTTGGACCAGCAAACAGCATCAACAACATGCAGTAATCAGTATGACCGGAAACCCTCACAATAGAGTATAACCAGGATGCAGATTTCTTATGCAGCCTCTTTAACTAATAGCAAGCGATAGCAATAGTAAAGCATCCCGTCTGGTAATGTAAGTCCGTGACTGTCTGCTTAGCCATCTCCCCCCTATGTTACTCCCTAGGTCTTGCAACATTTGTTGATTTTACAGGGAGTTCCACCAAGTGTCATATTGTTTTATCCACCTCTTTAACCCCTCCTTTGATGCTGCGGAAAAATGTGAATTAGTTGTAGCCTATGTTATCAACAGGTGGTTATGTGTGGTAATGCCTTATTAACTCTTAGATTTTGTTCTTCCTGGGTCTAATTATTTGGCGATCGTGAACAAATCTTGTGGAACGGAGAGACAGACTTCCATGAATTGCAACTGGAAACCGTCCGTGCTGGGTGGCTGCTGCCGCTTGCTTCAGCTACCCATTTTTGAAACTTTAATCATCTATATATACATTTCGAAATATACTGTTTGGTCGCCCACATATTCAATGTTCGAATATTTAGTTAATTAGTTCCGAAATTTTAAGGGAAGAAGTCCCCGCGCGCGTGTGGCCACGGCTAATTTTTTGTTAAAAAAATCCCTGAAATGTTAAACTGTCGATTTGGCATGTTCTATTCTTTATAATGAAATTTTGCACAATCTCATGCTGATTCATTAAAAAAGACATGTTGTACTATTGATCCTGCATTTCCTGCTTAGACCTTGTTGGGATGAAACATGTGTTCGTTTAGCCCACGCAGGTTTCGACCTCAGCCCTATCCCGACGAAACCCACTCCTCCCTGGCCTGGATTCGTCTCACGAGTCAAGGGCGTGGGACCGATCCGATCCCCTCGCGAGATGCTGCGAAGGGGAGGACGCGATGTGGTGGTGGTGGCGACGCAGGGGTGCTGCGGCAGCACGATTCGAGGTGTCGACGACGGTGACGCAGTGCCCTCTTCGCCGGCGGCTGTCGGCCTTCTCTCCAGTGAGTTTCTAGTCGTTCCCTTCCTCCTCTTCTCTCCCGTTTCCTAGGGTTTCATAGGTTTCTTGCCGGTGGCCGGCGGCGGCAGCAGCGAGAGCACGCAGAACGCATGTAGATCGATTGGCCTCCCTAGCTACTGCAGGCCACACAAACACCATGATTCAGTCTAACCCTGAATTATGAACTGCAGTTAGTTATTCAGGCTTTGGAATGCCTGACGTGTACCAACCTTGTGCACAGCACAGCACCGACCTTTCACTTTGGTGAAGCATAGAATATCTGCAGAGGGTGAGCACGTAATGGATCGATGATACCCAAGGGAACCTGCACGAGATGATAGCAACAGTTTTTGATGGCGATTATTCAGACAGAGTTCGTTCGTTTGAGACTTTGAGCTGATGATGGTCTTGTGGTTCCTTGTTACTAGACATCCTTTAAATCAATCAGGTGTTTTGTGGTTCCTTGTTACTTAATTGATTTTCTTTAGGTTGTAGCTAAAATAACAAGATCAATCAGATACTTTACAGTTCCTTGATACTTGGTTGATTTTCTTTAGGCTGCAGGTACATCATTAATTTTTTTTTGATGGAAACAGGAGGGCTTTAGCCCTGCTGGTTATATATTGATAAAGAGAAACAGGAGGGCTTTAGCCCTGCTGGTTATATATTGATAAAGAGAAAAGATGTAAAGGGATTACAAAGAGCAAACCAGTTCGAATCTAAGAAACAAAGAAGGATAAAAAGAAAATCATGAAGATTACAACATAAGCTCTAGCCATTCAACCATTGATTGTTTGGAGGCCTCTTTAACTCTATGCAGGACTAATGAAAAGGTAGACTTAAACCGCAAGATGGCCCCTTGCATTGTCGGTGGTATACCTCTGAAGATTAAATCATTTCTTGTCATCCATATGCACCAGCTCATGATTATGATTATTTCCATGAAGAAAGGAACCTGAAGCTGCGTTTTGAAGGAAGTCAAAATGGAATAAGGGTCCAGTTGTAAGTCGGCAAAAAGGCCTAGATGGATCCAACATTCTTGAGCAAAGGAGCATTCGAGCATGAGATGGAAGAGAGTCTCAGTTTTGTTGTGGGAGCAGAGGACACAATTGTATGAAGGCATAACCATATGTTTGCGCCGCATGATATCCCGTGTACTAAGTCTATCTTTCAAAACCAACCAAAAGAAGACTTTGTGTTTCTTTTGACACCGGGATTTCCATAGCTAATCAAATACTGGGTGAGTGTTTCTATGCCCAATGAGAGACTTATATGCCTTTGATGAAGAGAAAAGAGCATTACCCCAGATGTATGTCCAAGAGTCTGGATCAGGCGAGAGCTCTAAGCTTTCTAGGTCTTCAGCCAGATTAACCAATTGATTATAGGCTTGTGGCGTCAAGGGCAGGAAGAAGAGATGCTGCAAGTCCGTGATCGAATAAGCTCGCTTCAGAGATAAGCATTTATCCCGAGTAAAGGAGAATAGGTGAGGGTACACTTGTGCTGGCACCTTATTATTCCATAGATCATGCCATAAAAGACAGGTACTGCCATCCTTCACAGACACTGAGGCTAATCCTTTGAATTTGTCCAAGAGTTTGATGATATCCCGCCACCAAAAGGATCCTTTAGTAGTAGTGCCTGGCAGTTTACCATTTCCATAGTATTTTTCCCATATTAGATGAACCCACGGGATATCTGCTTTATTGTAAAATTTATGCAGGAATTTGAGTAGCAGAGCTTCATTCTGTGTCTGTAAATTCAGAACCCCTAGCCCACCTTCCTTTTTTGGTAAAATTACCATGTCCCATGCGGCTTTAGGTGGTTTCTTGTTGTTGATATTCGAGCCTCTCCAAAAACAGTGTTTTCTATATTTATCCACTTGTTTATAGACTGATTTAGGTAGCAGCAGGGTACTCATATGAAACATCGGCAAGGCAGAGAAAATTGAGTTTGTTAGCTGTAATCTCCCCGCTTCAGAGAGAAGATTTGAGGTGGACAGTAATCTTCTTTCACATCGACTCACCATAGGGAGAAATTCCTCAAATTTTGGCTTTGTCAAACCCAGTGGTAGCCCTAAGTATGTGAAGGGCATTTTCCCTACTGAGCAGTCAAAGGTCTGAGCTAACTGTTGTATCCTTTCCTCTGAGATATTGATTGGCACCATCATGGATTTGTTGAAGTTTACCTTAAGCCCAGTTGATGTAGCAAAGGACTGTAAAAGGTTTTTCAGGTGAAGCAGTTGCAAAGGGCATCCTTCCATGATAATAAGAGTGTCATCAGCATATTGTATGATTGGAAAGTCCTGATTATGATTAATCTGAATTGGTAAAAGCAGATGTCCCTGTTCCTTCGCATTGTTGAGAATTGACTGTAACAGATCTGCCCCAAGAACAAAAAGGAGTGGGGATAGAGGGTCTCCCTGCCTGACTCCCCTTTTGCAGGAGAATCTTTTTCCTGGAACTCCATTCAGTAAAATAGAGGAGGTCCCTGAAGCAAAGATTTGTTGCATCCATGTGATCCATCGTGATCCAAAACCTTTATGCTTCATAATGTCAAGTATTGCATTGTGCTCAATGTGGTCAAAAGCTTTCTCAAAATCTAATTTCAGAATGACAATTTCTTTTTTTGACTTATGGCATAAGTGGATATATTCAAAAGCCCAAGAAAGGCAATCCTGGATGGTTCTTGTTTTGATAAATCCATATTGATTGGTGTGCACTAGTCTTGTTATGACCCCTTGTAGTCTATTTGCAAGTAATTTGGTGATCAACTTGACTGAATTGTTTAGCAGAGATATGGGCCTGTAGTCTGATACAGTGACAGCTCCCTCAACTTTGGCAATTAAAGTAATGTATGAGCCATTGATACTTTGCAGGCATAGATTTGCTTCATGGAAGGATTGGCAGAGAGCATAGAAGTCTTGCTTAATGATAGGCCATGCCTTTTTGATAAAATCAGTGTTGAAACCATCAGGTACATCATTAATTGCTTGTTTGTAACAATCGGGATAGCTGGAGTGTCGCTACTTTTTTATTGGGAATGCTAAACCTAAACCCAGTCCATCAACTGTGCTCCGCACATGCTAGTAACTAAGGGCCTGTTTGGTACAGCTCCAGCTCTGAAAAAATAGCTCCAAATCCATAGATCCAGCTAGCTCCGCCATAGAGTTGCTCCACCGTGGATCTAATATCTCAAAAAGCGTTTGGTACAGCTCCATTCTTGTCTTTATCTCACTGGCAATTTGGGCCCATTCATCAGAATAAAAAAATATCTCCTTCCTGGCGCTGTAGCACGCATGGTTGAGGTGCTGGCGGGCACGGCCTCGCCGGCAGCCTTGTGCGCGTTGGCGGGCGCGGCCACGCTGGCGGCCAGGCGACCTCGCGCGCGCGGGCGGGCGCGGCCGCGCCGGCGGCCAGGCGGCCGGGTGCGGGGCAGGGCTTCGGCGGGCGGGGCGGTGCTCCGACGGGCAGAGCGGGGCGGCGGGCGGGACGGGGCTCCGGCGGGCGGGTGCGGGGGGCTTCGGCGGGCGGGCGGTGCTCCGACGGGCGGCGGGCGGGCGCGGCCTCACCGGCGGCCAGGACGGCGCTCGAGCGGGCGGGGCGCGCGGGCCGCCGGCGAAGCGGGGCGGTGCTCCGGCGGGCGGGGCGCGGCGGGGCTGCGGCGAGCGGGGCGCGGCCATGGCAGCGCGAGAGGAAGCTGTGAAGAAATAGAACGAACCGGTCATTTTCCACTAATGAGTGGCAGTGGTGGGTAATTTCCTCCAACTCCACCAAATTTGATTTCGTGGAGCACCCCCTGAGGTGCTCCACCAAATCCATGGATCTGGGGGTAGATCCACCGTTTTCGTGGAGCAGATCCGTGGTGGAGTTGCTGGATCTAAAACCGTTTGGCTGAAAAATTCTAGAGCAGAGCTATTTTTGAGGATCTGAAGCTGCGTGGAGCTCTACCAAACAGGCCCTAAAATTCATGAAAAAAAGGCCCATAGCTAATAACAAAAACATAACAAAATACTAATATTGACATGATGTTTTTCTTTATTCAACTGTGATTCGTGATAGAATTTAGCTCGCGGTAACTGTATACATGTTTTCTTTCATCCTAATAGTTTTTCCCCTTACTTTGCATTGCACTTCCGCACATGTTTGACATGTACTTACACGGTTACACAAAATGATACATATAAATCTTGGTATTTTCTATGTTATCACCTACGAATATAGGTAATTCAGAATCATGATATTTGTTTTACAATGACAAGCATAGGTAACTTGCATGAATATTTAAGGATTAATTTATCTTATTTTTTGATAATGAAAGAGGTGCATAATTAGACGCAAATTTAGAGACTATTTCATATTATTTTTGTAATGGTATACATGGATAATTTATATGAATATTAGGGCTTATGTTATTTTTAATCGTGGTAGAGATGGATAATTTAGATTTATATTTAAGGTTTTGTTTAGACTATTATCATAATGGCAGACATGAGTAATTATTTGAGAAAACAAAACGGGCGTGATTTGATTATAATCTACCAAATAGACAGCCTCATTTTTCTAGTTTTTGCGAGAATTTCTATTTTTTTTATTTTTTAGCGTGTTCTCCAAGGATTAATGTGGAGGCTTCAAAAGGAAAGCAGTAAGATTGTTCATTAAACAAAAGGTCTGTAGCGATAATCTAATGATTTTTGCTATACCTCTGTCACAGATTCTAGGGGTCAAAATCTTTCAAATTTCATACCTTCTTCTCCAGCGAGCTTCATTGCTTCTTTTAAGTCTGGCGACCTCCATTAGCTCCGGTGGGGTAGGGTTTCGGGTTGGGAGTTTGGTATTTGGAGGATTGGTGTCCCCGGCTGTAGAGAAAGCTCCAGGGAAGGCCGGCAGCCCGGCAGTGGTGGCAGTGGGTGGGCAGGGCGGCAGTGGCATCGCTCGCCACGGGTGCAGGAGACAACCGGTTGGCCTGCGGTGGTGGCGGGGGCGAGCGTTGTCAAGGGGTTAGCGAGGGGGCAGCGGCTTCAGCAGCGGTGGCGTCGCTGGAAGCCGGGTGGATGGTGGTGGAGGCGGGGGAGCACAGCTCGGGAAGATGGGCTTGATGAAATAATGGGCTTGGCCCGTTGCAATTTCAGAAATTCCAAATAAATCTCAAAGGTCCATGTGGGCATGAGCAACTGGTTGGAGTGGTGCAAACCTTTAGTCCCACATTGCTAGTGAAGGAGAAGGATGGCCAACATAAATATGGAGGTTGTCTCCACTCCTCCAAGCTATGTGTGTGGGGAGAGAAGGAAAGCTCCACACGCGCGCTCGCTTGCCACGCCTTGCCTCGCTGGGCGGGGCGAAGGGCGTGGGCGTGCGACACCTACGTGAATGGTCAACCGAAATCCGGCCTCCAGCCTTGCGAGGGTGCTTTTCAGCGAGATATATGTGAGCCTAATCGGTTTAGATTACAATTACGACGTGAGATCGTGACCTCTCCTATATATACGACCTATTGGCCTCAGCCGAAACTACATCTAATCGAGTTAGGGTTTTTGCCTCTTCTCGCTGCTGTGCCGCCACCGTAGTCTACTCCATCCCGAGCGCCGGTGAACGGGAGAGCAGGTCTTCGGAACCTCTCGCTCTTGTGATCCTGCACCGGGAGAGAGTGAATAGGGTTTTTGGGAAGCGCTCCGTGCGACTGTTCAAGGTCTTCACCACGGCTCGTCTTCCGTTCTAGTCTACCAACCTCATGTTGGGGTCACGCAGTCCTACACGCTGCGGACTCAATACAATTGCGCCCAACTGCATACCATGCAACCTCCCCGTTCCAATTGGTTCATGGTGATCCTCCAAGTATTTCCCATCTACAGAAATTCGGTTGCACAGTATACGTACCGATCTCACCACCAAAGCGTACAACTACGGGCCCTCACAGGAAAATGGGGATCTATGTGGGGTATTTATCTCCGTCAATTATTAAATACCTGGAGCCCCTTACAGGGACTTACTTACAGCCCGGTACGCTGATTGTATCTTCAACGAAGATCATTTCCCGGCATTAGGGGGAGAATTCAAGTATCACACTGAATGCTAGGAAATAAATTGGGATGCCATAGACACCCTAAAGGAGGATCCTTGTACCAAAGAATCCGAACTTCAAGTTCAAAGGATTATTGATTTGCAGAATGCTGCAAACAATTTGCCAGATTCATTTACTGTCGACAAAAGTGTCACAAAATCCTACATTCCAGTAAGGAATGTGCTGGAAAGAGTAGAGGTACCGAATAAAACTATTCAACTATCTTCTCAGAATGAGCATGAGAGAAGTACGGCAAATCCTCGCAAGCACACGAAGAAACAAAGGATAGAATCCTCTAAAACAGTAAATGCGACTTAACCTCAAGTTGAGATACACAGAGTGGATTTACCCAATCCACCTCCCACATCAATAGTGCACTCAATTTCTGATGATGGGACATTGGAACGCCCCGACGCAATCGTATTGGGAAATACCGAGCCGTCAGCTGGGGTGCTTGAGATTTCCATAAACTATGTTGATTCTGGAGAATCATTTGATCGTAAGACTACAATTGTCGACATATACTTTGCCTCATCAGTTGCTGACACCATCTAAAATGATCCAGATCCCAAATCCATGGTAGAATGCAAGAAGTGTTCGGACTGGAACAAATGGAAGGAAGCAATTGAAGCAGAGTTAGCCTCCCTAGAGAAAAGAGAGGTATTCTCATCAGTCCTGAAATCATCTTAAGACGGAATTCGAGATGAAGGATTTGGGTAAAACCAAATTTTGCTTAGGTTTACAAATCGAGCACCTTCACTCGGGAATTTTAGTGCACCAGTCTGTTTATGTCCAAAAGGTATTGGAGAAATTCAATATGGATAAATCATATCCAATAAAGACTCCCATGGTTGTTCGATCTCTTGATCTAGAAAAGGATGTTTTCCAACCTCAGGGAAGAGGTACTGGGTCCAGAATACCCTTCTCTCAGTCTCATTGGAGCACTCATGTATCTTGCAAACAGTACCAGGCCTGACATTGCTTTCGCAGTGAATTTGTTGTCAAGACATAGTGCCGCCCCAACAAAGCGCCATTGGACCGGAGGAAAGCAAATCCTTAGGTATTTGAATGGCACTAAAGACCTTGGATTATTCTTTCAGAAAACCCAAGACTCCAATTTAGTTGGATACACTAATGCTGGCTATATGTCTGATCCCCACAATGCCAGATCACAGACAGGATTTGTATTCCTACATGGTGGAACAGCCATATCGTGAAAATCATCTAAACAAACAATGGTGGCCACCTCCACGAATCATTCTGAGATCATTGCACTATATGAGGCATCACGTGAATGCGTGTGGCTTCGCAGAATGATAAACCACATAGAGCAATCTTGTGGTATTGGTCCCATTGAATCACCCACCATTATCTATGAAGATAATGCTGCTTGTGTTACACAGATGAAAACTGGCTACATCAAGAGCAACATCACTAAGCATATTGCTCCCAAGCTATTTTATCCACATGAGCTTCAGCTAAGTGGAGATATAAATATCTTGCAGACAAAGTCTTGCGATAATCTCGCCGACCTCTTCACCAAGTCCCTACCATCTTCCTCGTTCGAGAAATGCGTTAAGGGCATTGGTATGAGACGTTTTCGAGATTTGCAGGCTTAAGGGGGAGTCCCCTTGAATGATGAGCCTAGTTAACAACATCACATTGTACTCGTTTTGTTTTATGAGTTTTACCATCAGGTTTTGTCATATTAAGTTTTAATGAGGCAATGGGTAGCACAAAAGATGTCATATCCCATTTTTTCCCCACAGGGTTTTTGTAGGGATATACATGGTATAAGTTACTCCTTAAACCTTACAGGTTTATAATAGAGTAATCAAAACATAATCTATTCCTAATTTTTCCCACAAGGTTTTTCAGAGGAGTAGAATTACAACTTAATCAAGCTTGAACTCGATCAAGGGGGAGTGTTGCAAATAATATTGCTTTGACCTCGTCCAAAGCTGGAGGTGGGAAAAGTCCCGCGCATGCGTTAGTGGGCCATACGGGACTTGCCCACGACGTGAGCACATCTCTGATATGGACGAAGTGGAGCTGCCCATCGTGAGGCTTCTTTAGGAGTTTATCTCCTAACCTCTTCTTACTATATGTAATCATCATTGATTAATAGAGACACCTGATTCACTGTTCATCTCCTTCCTCTCTCGAATCTTCCTCTGTTTACATTCACAACACGTTATCAGGACCTTAGTTCTCCACTGAGCAGAAGAATGAGTTCGCCGGAAATCGCAGAGGGTAAGATGCCATTGAGGAACTCACCATCTGTTGAATCCGTTTTCCTTTTTCCTCGCCGAGTGCGTCGCCTCATGCACCAGGAGCTCAATGCGCTCCTCCGAGCCCCAATGCGCCGCCCTCGCCGCAACAGGAACCATGCTGCCGGCTTCGCCGGCCGTGGCCCTGTGACCCCTCCCACAGGAGGATGGCGGGGCGGACGCCACGACGTCGACGACGCCGCTCGCCGTGAGGCTGACCTTGCTCTCCGTCAAGGACCACCATCGCCGCCGGAGGACTGCCTGGCGCTAGGAAGGATCCTGGTGACCTCACCTTGCTACTGCACGCAGCATGGATGGTCGACGCGGCTGAGGTTCGAACATCACCACCGCACTCCGTCGCCGACACCCCGCCGTACCCCGATGCCAACAAACTCGCCAATGTACTCGCCGCTCACGACGCCGACGCCAGCTCCTTGCTACACCATCACCGCGCGCCGCGAAGCTCTGCCGCTGTACGTCAACACAGCGCCTCCGGGCGCGCCTGTGGTTTTCGACGAGCCAGAGCTTGCTCCTCCACCCCTCCTCCGACCAACTCGAGCTGTCCCGGACGCGCCACCACGACCGCAGCGGCCAACTGCCACCCCAGGCTTCGCCGGAACATGATCCCGACCGGGCACGTGCCTGCGTTGGCCGGGACCAACGCTGGCGGCGGCGGCCGCTGTCCCTCACCTCCAAGTGAGGGGGAGGCTTGAGCAAAGAAGCAAGAGGCCAGGGGGAGTGAGGGGGAGGCAGATCCGGGCAGCGCGGGCGTGGATCTGGAGAAGGCGGCAGTGGATCGACGGTGACGGTGTCGGTAGAAGCGGTGGTGGCGGAGTACGCGAGGGGCGTCGCGAGGCGTCAAGCGGCGAGCAGATTTTTTTGGCCCCGGAGGCAACAGCCTGGGCAAGCCAACAACCTGGACCACGTACAGGCCTTAAGGCCTCTGCCTTCCCCACTGGGCCAATTGCCTGCTGACATGGTTGCCTCCCACCTAGCCCCCCTAGGCCGAAAGTGGAGGTGGGCCGAAAATGAGATTGTTTTGGCCCACCGCCCATTTATCTTTTTTATTTTCAGTAGTTTAATTTCCTCCAAAATTTAGCTTTCAGTCCCTGCAGTTTACTTTATTTACATTCAGCAATTAGTCAGTGTTTGTAAATATTTATTTTCAGACCCCTGTTACTTTCTGTTATTGTAAATACATGCTTTTCAGCATTTTTAGCATTCCCATGTTCTTTACTATTACAAGTACATTGCAAATTTAAATTCCTCGCCTTAATTTATGCAATATATTTTCTCTAAAATTGGAAGAATTCCTTGAAGATTGAGAACACATGGATCTACGCATGCCACAGCATAGTGATTATCCCTCAAATTCGGAATTTACAAAAATGGCACACGCAAAACGAAAGCTCTATCTAATATTTCCTCCATGAAATTGGTCATATATTGAAGTGGAATTCAAATACCACTGCGGGATCTACACTATTACTAAATAGTGATTACCCAAATATGATTATCAAATTTTTGGAAAATTACATATTGAGCTATTCAAACATGTGAGAGCCTTAACATTGCACCCATTTTATTGAGGATATATTTATATTTGTTGGAGTTCAATTTTTTTTGAATTCACAAATTGCATAATAAGTGCCAAAATTTCTCAAAAATATTTGGCATTCACATTGTAGGTGAAATAGGATCCAAAGAGTTTGAGATACTCGCTCTTGATGGATCGAACTTCTCTACTTGGACGACGGACGTCAAAGTGAGTCTGTCAACCCGTGGACTATACAAATGTATAGACGATCCAGTTGCAGGAGAAACAACTCCATCTAGTATGTCTAAATTTGGGGCCTTATATATCATAAGGAATCATATACACCCTGACTTGAAGACGGAATATAGAATGGAGGAAGACCCACGTGAGTTGTGGAAATCACTCTCACAATGATATGAACAGCAGAAAACAATTGTACTCCCTGAGGCAACTCATGAGTGGAATCATCTACGTCTACAGGATTTTAAAACTGTGGATGAGTACAACCATGCTGTTCATAATGTATGCTCAAAACTCCGGTTTTGTGATAAAGAACCCTCAGATGAGGACAAAATTGAAAAGACTTTGTCTACCATGCTCCCGTCTGAGAGGATCATTACACAACAATACCGAGAGAGAAAATTCACAGTATATTCTTCATTGATTCAGACATTACGTCAAGCAGAAAAAAATCATGAGATTTCTGTATGGAACTCTACCCAGCGCCCTCTAGGCACTGCTCCTCTGCCTGAAGTACATGCGAACGTGAAGAAAAATGGACCAAAGGGAAATACATATACTGGAAATTCCTCAAGCAAAGGCAAGCCTAAAAGAGCATGCAAACCACGTGGGAACTTCAAAAAGGGAAAAGGCATATCCAAGCCTAAAAATGATAACAGCAACAAGATCACCTGCTACAGGTGTGGTTGCTACAATCATGTGGCTAAGAAATGCAGAACCCCCTAGCATCTGGTTGATTTATACATGAAGTCTACAGGTCAAGGACAAAACTCACAGAAGTATGAAGCACACTTCACCTCTCAAGTGCTGGAGACTGGAGCTATGGACCCCATCCCTCATGGAGCGGGACCAAGTGACACCAAGACTCTGCCAACTGAAGAGGACAACTTCCTGGATGTGGACAACATGCTAGTGGAATATGCTTCCAACGACATGTTCGGAGACATTATCTAGGCTTCGTACCTTAGCTAATTTAGTTGCATGTATTGTGATTTTATTAAAGACATGATGTTGCCAGTTTATTTTTCAGATGTAATGTTGCACAATTTAATTACTTAGTATGTGTTTTTTTCTATATCTTGCATGATATTTATGAATTTAAATTCTGCATTATATAGATTCATACGGGAGTCGATCCGATGGATGAAGAGTTGTGCCTTGTGGACAGCTGTACCACAAATACTATACTTAGGGAAGTCAAATATTTCCAAACACTTACAAAAAGGGAGGGACAAATTTTGACCATCGCAGGACGCGATGCTATGATAGTTGGTTTCGGCAGAGCCACCATCATACTTCCAATGGGTACACAAATTGATATCGAGGAAGCATTATTATATCCTGATTCAACACGTACCCTACTAAGTTATAGAGATATTCGTAAAAATGGGATTCATGTCGAAACACATGAAGAAAATAAAGATGAGTTTCTCATCTTGACTAAAGATAACGGATATGGCAAACAGACACTCGAAAAAGTGCCTTCTCTTTCGTACGGATTGTACTACACATACATCAAACCCGTACCACATGTTGCATACAAAGTGATTTTTCAGAATGTGGACACATTCAAAACTTGGCATGATCGCCTTGGCCATCCCGGTGTCGCGATGATGAGAAAAATCATTAGCAATTCACATGGTCACGGTATGAGCAATACCAAATTCCCACAATCATCAGATTTTATGTGCACCTCATGTGCAACTGGGAAATTAATTTTGAGACCCTCACATCTCAAAATACAGGCTGAACCACTCAAGTTCCTTGAACGCATTCAAGGAGACATATGTGGACCTATTCAACCTTTATCTGGACCTTTCAGGTATTTCATGGTTCTAATAGATGCATCCACAAGATGGTCTCATGTGTGTCTATTATCGACATGGAACCATGCTTTTACAAAATTGATAGCACAAGTCATCAGACTTAGAGCAAATCAGCCTGAACACCGGATAAAATCAATTAGGTTGGACAATGCAGCAGAATTTTCTTCCAAAGCCTTCAATGATTATTGTATGGCCTTAGGAATTGAAGTTCAATATTCTATACCATATGTCCATACACAAAATGGTTTAGCTGAATCTCTCATCAAGAGAATAAAGCTTATTGCCAGACCACTATTGCAAGATTGTAGTCTACCAACCTCATGTTGGGATCACGCAGTCCTACACGCTGCGGACTTAATACAATTGCGCCCAACTGCATACCATGCAACCTCCCCATTGCAATTGGTTCGTGGTGATCCTCCAAGTATTTCCCATTTACAGAAATTCGGTTGCATAGTATACGTACCGATCTCACCACAAAAGCGTACAACTATGGGTCCTCACAGGAAAATGGGGATCTATGTGGGGTATGTATCTCCGTCGATTATTAAATACCTGGAGCCCCTTACACGGGACTTACTTACAGCCCGGTACGCTGATTGTATCTTCAACGAAGATCATTTCCCGGCATTAGGGGGAGAATTCAAGTATCACACTGAATGCCAAGAAATAAATTGGGATGCCATAGACACCCTAAAGGAGGATCCTCGTACCAAAGAATCCGAACTTCAAGTTCAAAGGATTATTGATTTGCAGAATGTTGCAAACAATTTGCCAGATTCATTAACTGTTGACAAAAGTGTCACAAAATCCTACATTCCAGCAAGGAATGTGCCGGAAAGAGTAGAGGTACCAAATAAAACTATTCAACTATCTTCTCAGAATGAGAATGAGAGAAGTACGGCAAATCCTCGCAAGCGCACAAGGAAACAGAGGACAGAATCCTCTAAAACAGTAAATGCGACTCAACCTCAAGTTGAGATAAAAAGAGTGGATTTACCCAATCCATCTCCCACATCAATAGTGCACTCAATTTTTGATGATGGGACATTGGAACGCCTCGATGCAATCGTATTGGGAAATACCGAGCCGTCAGCTGGGGTGCTTGAGATTTCCATAAACTATGTTGATTCTGGAGAATCATTTGATCGTAAGACTACAATTGTCGACATATACTTTGCCTCATTAGTTGCCGACACCATCCAAAATGATCCAGATCCCAAATCCATGGTAGAATGCAAGAAGCGTTCGGACTGGAACAAATGGAAGGAAGCAATTGAAGCAGAGTTAGCCTCCCTCAAGAAAAGAGAGGTATTCTCATCAGTGATACCTACACCTCCAAAAACCTTTCCTGTGGGTTTTAAATGGGTTTTCGTCCGAAAGCGGAATGAAAACAACGAGGTGGTGAGATATAAGGCGAGGCTTGTAGCACAAGGGTTCACATAGAGACCCGGCATTGATTTCAATGAGACATACTCTCCAGTTATGAGTGGAATCACATTCCGATATTTAATATCGCTAGCAATCCAAAATCGTTCATCTATGCAGTTGATGGATGTCGTGACTTCATATTTATATGGGTCAGTAGATTCGGATATATATATGAAGGTTCCTGATGGAATCTCTATACCGAATGAAAGCGCAAATCGCAACATGTATTGTGTAAAACTTGAAAGATCATTATATGGTCTTAAACAGTCGGGAAGAATGTGGTACAACTGACTGAGCGAGTACCTTCTGCAGAAGGGATACTCCAACAATGGTAATTGTCCGTGCGTCTTCATCAAGAGATCCCCTACGGGGTTTTGCATTATATCCGTGTATGTAGATGACTTAAACATCATTGGCAACACACAAGATATTGATGAAGCCTGAAATCATCTTAAGACGGAATTCGAGATGAAGGATTTGGGTAAAACCAAATTTTGCTTAGGTTTACAAATCGAGCACCTTCACTCGGGAATTTTAGTGCACCAGTCTGTTTATGTCCAAAAGGTATTGGAGAAATTCAATATGGATAAATCATATCCAATAAAGACTCCCATGGTTGTTCGATCTCTTGATCTAGAAAAGGATGTTTTCCGACCTCAGGGAAGAGGTACTGGGTCCAGAATACCCTTATCTCAGTCTCATTGGAGCACTCATGTATCTTGCAAACAGTACCAGGCCTGACATTGCTTTCGCAGTGAATTTGTTGTCAAGACATAGTGCCGCCCCAACAAAGCGCCATTGGACCAGAGGAAAGCAAATCCTTAGGTATTTGAATGGCACTAAAGACCTTGGATTATTCTTTCAGAAAACCCAAGACTCCAATTTAGTTGGATACACTAATGCTGGCTATATGTCTGATCCCCACAATGCCAGATCACAGACAGGATTTGTATTCCTACATGGTGGAACAGCCATATCGTGAAAATCATCTAAACAAACAATGGTGGCCACCTCCACGAATCATTCTGAGATCATTGCACTATATGAGGCATCACGTGAATGCGTGTGGCTTCGCAGAATGATAAACCACATAGAGCAATCTTGTGGTATTGGTCCCATTGAATCACCCACCATTATCTATGAAGATAATGCTGCTTGTGTTACACAGATGAAAACTGGCTACATCAAGAGCAACATCACTAAGCATATTGCTCCCAAGCTATTTTATCCACATGAGCTTCAGCTAAGTGGAGATATAAATATCTTGCAGACAAAGTCTTGCGATAATCTCGCCGACCTCTTCACCAAGTCCCTACCATCTTCCTCGTTCGAGAAATGCGTTAAGGGCATTGGTATGAGACGTTTTCGAGATTTGCAGGCTTAAGGGGGAGTCCCCTGAATGATGAGCCTAGTTAACAACATCACATTGTACTCGTTTTGTTTTATGAGTTTTACCATCAGGTTTTGTCATATTAAGTTTTAATGAGATAATAGGTAACACAAAAGATGTCATATCTATTATTGCACTATATGAGGCATCACGACTGCACCCGCAAAGTACGTACGCCGTGATCCTATCTATTATTTCAGCATGTTTTTTGAGATAATGAAGTTGTGCTTGTTGTTGCCTAGTATGTTAGAGATTTGCATGCTAGATTTTATTATTGTTATGATAAATCTAGTTCGGAAATTAATCATGCAGTTGTCTAATTTTCCAACAGAGCCATCGTGGAGAGGAAGAGGTGGAGGGATGGGCGGCGACAGCATTGCTGGCGGCTGACGCCGGTGCCGAGCACAATGAAGGATGCGGCGGTGGGCCTGCGGAGCAGGCAAAGGTCGCGAGGATGACAACGGGGTCACGTCGGGAACTCGGGAGCCAGGAAACGGACGATAAGAGGATAAGGTCCTCTCGCCCTTTTGTTTTGCGGTGGGTGGATTAGTAGATCACGACCATCGAATTTTGATTCAATGGCTCAAAATTTGACAGATTTGGGGCTCTAAGTTCTGATGACAGATAAATAGACTCACCCCTAATCTAATTGCTTTGTTTTGTGTGAAAGTTCAGGTGCAAGAGGAGCAGCAGGCTGGACTGATGCAGCCCTACATCGAGAGGTTGCCTGAGGTGGAGTCTGGTCTTCCGGACTCGGCTGCAGTTCCCGATCTACAAGGATTACAGGATCAAGAGCACCAGCAGCAACCCACTGGAGATCATCCTCGTGGACGCGGTCACGGGCTCGCCGGTCGCCCTCCCGTACCCGCACATGTTGCGCGTGGAGCTGGTCCCGGTCATCGGGGACTTCCCGCCGGACGGCCGTGAGAACTGGTCCGCCGACGAGTTCCAGAAGAGCGTCGTGAAGGAGCGCGAGGGGAAGCGCCCGCTGCTCACGGGCGACGTCAGCCTCGCCATGAGAGACTGCCACGCGGCGGTGGGCGAGCTCCGGTTCACGGACAACTCGTCCTGGGTGCGCGGCCGCAAGTTCCGCATCGGCGTGTGCGTCATGCCGGCAGGCAGCATCGACGGCGCCAGGGTCCGAGAGGCCATCACCGAGGCCTTCGTCGTCAGAGACCGCCACGGGTTACTCCGCAAGCAGTACCCTCCCGTTCTTAGGGACAAAGTCTGGAGGCTGGAGAACATCCGCAAGAAAGGCATGTCCCGACAGGAAGCTTGCAGCCAACGACATCCATACTGTGCAGGACTTCGTCAGGTCATGGTCAAGCCTGCCGAGCTGCGCCAGGTAAATTTTCGGAGTATGTTTCACGCGCTGCCTCCAAAAAGATTGTCGTCTCGCAAAGCTGTTTTGATCGACTGCTCTGTTTTATGAGATCAGATTCCACGAAATCGGTCTCAAGCAAAACTTTCCCTTGTGACATCATCAGGCCTCACTCATGTGATGAGACCGGTCCTGCCTTTCTCTTTGCCTGAGCATTCTCAAAATTTAATTAGCCAGAACATTATCATGAATGTTTTCTTAGTCTGTAAAGCGAGATGTTACTGGCAAAGTTGTTCTGTTACGATTACGAAGGATTCAGTTCGATGTGCGGTTCATGGTTGCAGTGAGCAGGTTAATGATGTTCTAGGTTGGAGTTGCATACTTGCATTTTGCAACAGTTAAAACTGTATTTTAACATATGCATGCCTGCATACTGGCAGATCCTGTTCCGCAATTTCGGAGTTGAATTGCAGAAGTTGACATTGGCAGCAAAAGTTTGGTGTTTGCCAAGACTACAGGGCAAGTATTGTACGAGCATCTATGACCCTCGGAGAGAACGACGCTATTTCACTCTTTGAATTCAGTTCATCCAACTAGAAAGAAAGAGAAGAACAGTGGCAGACCAGACGGGAGGCGCTAGCCATGGAGTTCAAATTGCCTGACGATGGCAAAAGCGCTGACGTCGCCAGCCCACAATGAGAAGGGTTTTCACCTGCAACCACCAGCAAGGTATGTGTAGGGGTAGAGGTGCAAAGAGAAGGCCTCTAAGGAGGAAGTAGCATCCTTTTAGACATCGCCGTCCATGTTTTCACCATTACCTCCACTAACCCACCCAAGGAAGCGACCGGAGCACAACCGTGCCGTGTAGACACTGGTTCAAGAAGGTTGCGCACTAAACGCATGAGCCGAGCCTCCATGACAAGGTAAGCACATAACGCTGCCCTTCCTAACTATGCTACCACGGCCGCGACCACAAAAGTGACCATAAGTAGGATGCCGGTTGCACCGTGGCCGTTGCACTGGCACCACCCCCTTGTAGCTACACCACCCTGTTGGTGCTCTCCATCTAAGGGACCACCCAACACAATGGGACTAAAAGTGGTGAAGGATGTACAGGCCAAAGTTCATCATGGTGAAGGATGCACAAGCCAAAGTTCATCGGATTCGATGACCTCCCTTGACACCGATGATGGCGACACCTCCAACACATCTGGTCTCCCCGTACGACCATGTAATGTCGCCCAAGTGGATGAACCATGACAGGGAATGACGGAAGTCGTGGAAACACCACCCAGTATTTGATTTTCTAGCACCACCAACGAGTACAACGTCGATAAAGCAGAGGCATGGTAGAGGACACTCACCGAATCAGAAAAAAGCGAACAACCAGTTCCACCCTCACCCATGAAGAGTAAGGAGGAGGAGGAAGGCACGTGACAATCTCACAAGCATGATACACCACCAAGCAACGCTCCAACTTTGTGGAGTAGCAGACAACACTAGTTCAGGACGGGTGGTCTCTTGTTAACGCCTCCAAAAAGGACAATGGCAAATGAGGGTGTCGCCGGTAACAGCACTGGGCAATGCTAGGCTTGATTTGTCCGGAATGTACCCATCCCAACCTGCGTCGCCCCAGCCAGCGCAAACGTGGCCACACCGGCATGTGGATGCTGGGGACACCTCAAAACAACACATCCATGGAGGGAGAAAACACTTGTGGGTGTCGTTGTTGTTGGCACTGGCACAATGCTGAGTTAGGATTTCTTCTGACGTTTTCCGGACCCATAGACTGCAGCGCAGCCGCCAAGAAAGACGAATGGTGAAGACAGCAGCCGTCGCTGCCCATGCGGCTGAGGAAGACTCGGTGATGGTGCAACTAGTAGGCAGCACATAGTGAGTTTGTAGTTTGACAGAATTTTGAGTCTTGGATTGCAGTGCCAGATCCAGCAATCATAGAAGAACCCAATTACTAAGCCCAAAAACTTTACCTCTACTATGTTCTGCAAAGAATGAAAAGTAGTTCTTCTAAAAAAAGAGTGAAAAGTAGTTACATGTCATGGTACTGATAAGCATACTTGTTAAAGATAATCAATTCGTCCTCTTTCACCTTTAACGTAAGTTGGAAATCAAAATTTTATAATCTTGAAGCAGCGCAGACTAGCTGGTTTGCCAACCATTGCCTGCGCTTTAGTCATTACTTGTCAAGATCCACATCTAGTAGTCCACGGGAGAGAAAAATCAACATCTAGTGGAAAGTGGAAACAGATCACGCAGGGCAATGCGAGGCAGAGCAATCAACTAAGCCGCCGCTGAGCTAAGCCAACGACGAGTGGGTAGCGGAGATGGCTCACTAGAGGCGGTTCCGCTATTCCGCCACGCGCCCACGCAGGCCCGCTTGACGACGGGGTCGCCGGTGGGGGATCGGACGCACGCGCTGCCGACAGAGCACAGGCGTTGCGGAGCAGCAGGGACCCCCGCGGCTGCCCACCTTGTCCCGCTCCAGCGATGCGCGATAGCTGCGTTTTGCGGGTCGGCGCGGACCATGCACCCCAGCGAGATGGCGGCGTGAGACGCTACACTTGCAAGCCAGGAACCACAGAAATTATTTCTTCTTTTATCGATATAAAGGAAGTTTTGCTAATACGACAATATATAGTACCAAGATGATATAATCATACTAAGATCCATCCCGGTTTCGGTTTAGTTAGGATACACACAATATTTGGCTGGCAAGTACCCGAAGAACAATCACAGAAATAATTTTCAGGGGTGCCCTCATTTTTTTGCAAGGGCGAACAAAAAGATCAGCCACCCCTGATAATACGGGTGATTACTGTAGCATTCAGTCCGCCTCTGGAAATGCATTACCAGGGGTGGATAGGCCCGTCACCTGCTCCTGAAAAAAATTTGAAGGTGCGGATCGCCCCATCCACTGCGCCAAAAAATGAGTCCTGCGTCGCAAATTGAAAAAAAAAATCCTGCAGCACTTTATCAGCCCATCCTCCTCACTTTCTCTCTTCTCCCTCATCATTGCCCCCCGTCTGCTACCTTATCCTCTCCCCTCACCCTTCTCTGTTTCCCTCGGCGCAGGGAGTTCGCCCCTCCCTCGGTCGGTCTCCCGCAGCGGGCTGGTGGCTGGCGGCCGGCGCAGCGCGGGGAGGGAAGGGCCCCTCCTGCGACGGGTTGGCGAGTGCCGAGACGTGCGGGGCTGCCCCACCCTCAGCTTGCCGGTGACGGCACAACACAGGGAGGGGAGGGCCCCTCCCGCGGCCGGCCCGCGAGTGGAGTGGCGCGACGAGGAGGGCCCTCCTCCTGCGGCGAGTTGCCGAGCGGCGCAGCGTGCGGGGCTCCCCGTACCTTGGCTGGTCGGCGAGCGGCGCGGCGCGACGCACGGGGCTGCTCCTCCCTTGGCTGGCCGGCGAGCGACACAATGCAGGGTGGGGTGGGCCCCCTCCCGCGGCAGGCTGGCGAGAGGCGCGGGGTTGGAGGGGGGGCTCGTACCAGTGAGCAGCGGTGGGGGCGCGGCCCGTGCCGGCCATCAGTGGCGAGACCATTTCCCAGCAGTTGGCGAGCGGCGGGGGCCAGCGCCAGTGAGCAACGGCTGGCGAGCGACGGGGCTAGTGGCGTGGCCATGGGCCAGCACCCTTTTTGCTCACCCGCCGCTGCAAAATGCCATTTTCAGCTGTGAAAAGCAGGGGCGGGCATCGGACCCGACCTTGCAAATAGCATTTGACCCCTGCAAATATTTTCTGTAGTAGTATGCTTGCATACTGTCCGATATTCTCCCCATAGCCCATATAGGTGTGCAGTGTGCTACATATGCAATGTTTTCATTATTGATGTTTTCTTTACTATTGTTTTGATCTCCTTCCGTTATAGGATAGCTGGAGAAGAAATAAAGGTTGATATTGCCACAATTGCCTCCTTGCACCCAATAAGAGTAATTTCTCGTAATCAGAAAATTAATTTTTTAAATTCACTCAAGTATCTTTTCAAAACATGTGGCCATTTTCTTTCAACGTACTGTAAACACTGGTAGAGAATTGACCTTTAGTCCCGGTTGGTAGGGTGCATATCTCTCGGATATCCATCCGGGATAAACCAACCGGGACAAAAGGGGGGGGGGTCTTTAGTCCCGGGTCTTTTAACCGGGAGTAAAGGACCCCCTTTAGTCCCGGTTGGATTTCCCAACCGGGACTAAAGGGGTCCCCTTTAGTCCCGGCTTAATTCCAACCGGGACTAAATTGCGCTTGCATGGCACTGGTGACGCCTGAATTTTTCATGCATGCATCACGTATACGTATAGTAGTACCGCGGCCTTTTTAATTTGTTAACCTTGTAGTTGAGATTTTTTTAGAACGAAATCAACTAGTATTTAAACGAATGGGATTTGTAATTATACAATTACTATATATATACACAATCCTTATACACAATTCATATACACAATTCAACTAGCTTAATTAGTACAAATCGATCATATATACAAATAAATCAAAGTATCTTCCTACGATCTTCCCGTCGTGGTGTTGCTGAGAGGAGTGTCTAATTGTCGTCCATCGTAATAAAATTCTCCTCTTGGATCTACCACCTCGTCCATTATGAATCCAATGAGACCTTCACATATTGCCGCTACTCTTTCTTCCTTCAAGAGTCCTTGTTGAATATTTAACATCTATAATTTGGAAATTTGTGAATGTTACATGAACAAATACATATAAGGAGCTAGAAAATAATTAACTAGTAATATATTTATTTTACGTACTTTAAAGTTGTGTGGCGTCATCTTCGGTCCCTTGGGTCCCAAAAAACTGTGCATGTGCTCACAGATGTAGTAGCCACATAGATTATTCCCGGGTTCCTGTCTTAAGCACTTCAGTGCGGAAAAAAATAAGTTATAAAATATTCGTGTTATACAATGTAATAAATGTGCAGACTGCATACGTACCGGGAAGTCTGTGTTCCATGTAAGATTTTCTTTGAATGGACCTTTGTGTGTCCTTATGAATTGTTTCCATACGCTGCGGATTAGAATAATGAATGACATAGTGTAACAGGGATAAAATTTAGGAAATAAATTTTTGCATAGAGATAAAGGTCCAGAATTATTACAAGCCTAGCATGTCTTGCAATTCTTGGTAGTCCACCGGATCTTTCCTTAACGAATCAAAGACAGTGACGTGGCTTCTTTCAGGCTCAATTATAATAAGGATCCAGTGGAAGCTGCGTGCGTAAAATGTTCATGCATATTAGAGCTAACTAACATGTAGAGATAAGGAAAAAGACATCGAAAGTAGACGGTATACACACACTTACTTGAAGTTGTATGGAAGTAGTATGAAATCCTTGAATGTTTGTTTGTGTAGGAAATTGTATATTTCCGCAAAGGTTTTTTCCGACGCTAATTGTATCTGTTGTTGGTTAACTACAGATGGATCCATGAAGCCTACATGTAGGTACGCCTCTCGGCGGCATGTCTGAATTAGCATCCTACATGAAATGGAAGATGAAGTTAGTACGGTGACGCACGCCAAAATTTAAATGTAGAGATAATAAACGGACACTTACAGAATCCAAGCGCTAATCAGAGAGACGTCCAGGGCATCATGATGGTACACTTCGTATATATCCTTGAAGTCTAGCCACAGCACTTTCTCCCCTTCACCGTGAAAATCTATCGGTTTTACCTTCATGCCGATCATCTCCCTCGAGTTGGCGGATGCCGTCATGTACCATTGATGGAATTCGTACATCTTTGTTGACAGCTTCCGTAGCATTGAAGGCTTCACTAGAGGTTTGCCTAGCTCATAAGGCCATCTCGGCTCAGGGGGCGGTGCAGTTGGCGTCTCGACTTGCCCTATGCATTCATCAAGTCCCAGACCTGTTTCTTCCATGAATTTCAATATATTTGCTTGTTGATCCAAGGGCATTGCTTTTACCTGTTGAGCATCTTTTTTCGATAAATGGCTGAGGTCGGGGACTGGACCTTTGGAGGATGATTTTCCTTTTCTTTTATCCTTTTCATCAGCCTTTACTAGAGCCCGTTCATAGTTTGACAAGAGTGGTATCCTTTTCTTGGCTCCTTCCTCCATCCTGATAAAAAAGTTTAAATCCCGCCGACTTACTGGCGGTGGCTCCATCTCCCTTGCCTTTTTTAATTCGGCTTGTTTCTTGAACCACTCACTAGCCTCTCGTTGGATTTCTGCCCACTGTTCCGCATGAGACATTGCCTCAAAGCGTTCCTTGCGAGCCACTTCAGGGTCGACCTTTGTTTTCTTCTTTCGACGCTGTCTTTGCTTGGGAGGCGGTGCTCGTGACTTCTTGAGTGGTGCTGCAGGTTCCTTCGAGGGGGCCGCTCTTGGTGCCGGCGACGGTGATCGGGGAGGGGTGTTGGTATTGTCGTCGTCGCTCCCAGCACCAGGATGTGATGGAGATGGAGACCTTGATATAGATGGAAGCGACGGTCCTGGAGCAGGAGATGCCGGTCTCGAGGTATGAGAAGAAGGTCGCTGCTCGGGATCTACGGGGAGCGGTCTTGAGGTCTGAGGAGATGGCTCCGTGCGGGGAATAATGATGTAGCGTTTCTTCCATAGAATCATCCCATGAAGCGCATCTGCCAATGTCTTTTCCCCGTCGCCTCCCGGGAAGTCGAGCTCTAGACCTTCATACTGGGCATCTACTATTTGCTCGACGCAGACGCTGGCGTAGCCTGTTGGAATGTCCATGCCATGACTGCTCTGCCCTGCCAGCGTTGGTAACGCACTCCCGTACGCTACCTGTACATATAGCAGAAGTAAACAAGTTGAACTCCGATCTCGAGGCCTGGATCAATTGACAAGATTGCATAAATATTATGTATAAGTATACCTTAATAGTGAGGTTGCCGACCGGTGCATGCAGCTCACATGAGGTCCGTTGCGTGATGGCATCCACGGGGAACCGTTGCTCCTCCACGGGTAACCTGGGCGTCTGCGCATCGGGGACCCCTGTAGAAGCACAACTGCTCCCGAGGCGTTGAGAACGGCTGGCGGTGTGAGGATTCGGCATTGCTCCAGATTGCGCCAACTCCGCAACTGCGTCGGCCACCCGCCGATTGATTTCATCCATCATTCTTTGTTCTAGCATCTGCCGCCAGCTCTCCTCCATCTGTTCCTTTCTTCGCTTCCGGCTTCTGTAAGAGGCGCTGTCGCCTCGGAAAGCGAACTTCCACGGAACCACCCCGAACCCCCGGCAACGTCCTGGGTGCTCTGGATTACCGAGGGCCAATGTGAGCTCATCATTTTCTCGGTCCACCCTCAACCTCCCAGCCTTGGAATCTTCAATGTTCTTCATGAGATGTTCGGCCTTCTCACGTATTCTGTCATTGAAAATCAGCGTCCCATCCTCTTGGCTTAGGGAGCCTCCATGAGCGTAGTACCAGTTCTTTGATCGTTCGGGCCATTCAATAGTTGCAGGTATGATTCCCCGTTCGATCAGATCTTGTTCCATCTTTCTCCACTTGGGAATTGCTGAGCCATACCCACCTCGCCCCAAATGATGGTGGTAGCCCTTCTGACTAGCATTTGCAACGTTGGTCGTGATCTTTTTCACACCTTCTTCACTCCTCTTGTATTCAACAAATGCATCCCAGTGGTCCCTCAACTTGGGCCACGCGTTGAAGTCTGGAGTTTTGCCCTTCTTGATGTAGTGGGTGTCCAGCATCTTCTTGAATGTCTGGAATTGAGTAACCATCTTCTTAAGTGTCCACGCTTTGACATCCTTCTCACTATATCCTTCGGGGAATGTGAAATGTCTCTTCACGTCTTCCCACAGCATATTCTTTTATGTCTCTGGAAGGGCGTACGGATTATCGCTTCTGCCCTTCCATTCTCTGATGCTGATAGGCACGTTGTCCCGGACGATTGCCCCGATTTGACTAACGTACTTCTTTGCTACTTTCTCGGGAGCAACCGGCTTGCCCTCTTCTGTAACTTCGGTGATGACAAGCCTCCCTTCCATCACCTTTGTACGACCTCGGGTCTTCTGCCCTTGTGTCGATCCGGAGGGCTAACAGTTCAAGATTCGTTAATTAGTACGTAGTAGTAGCGGTGGCGTGAAACAATACAAGAATGGTTGTATATACCTCACCGGAACCTTCCGCCACGGCAAGTTGTTGCTGCGGCTGTTGCTCTTCATTGCCATCGGCAGACATGTTGAGGAACATGTCCGCCTGGGTGCCCTCTTCATCCGTGTATGATAGTGTAACGTTGTCGCCACTACCATCACCAGCGATTATCTGCTCCATGATATACCTTGCGGTCTCATCGTCTGCCATTTCAACTATTGCTGGAAACATACATGGAATCATACATGACAGTCATAGAAATCGTCTTAATACAAATTTGTATATAATGAAATCATAAAATAATGAAATCGTCTTAATACAAATTTGTATATAATGACAGTCCGGAATCATACATGTATATAATGAAATCATAAAATAACATGAATCGTACAAAGTCCGGAATATTTATACAAATTTCTATGAATTTCTACAAATTTCTATGAATTTATACAAATTTCTATGAATTTCTATGAATTTCTATGAATTTCTATGAATTTATACAAATTTCTATGAATTTATATGAATTTATACAAATTTCTATGAATTTCTATGAATTTCTACAAATTTCTATGAATTTCTATGAATTTCTACAAATTTCTTTGAATTTATACAAATTTCTATGAATTTCTATGAATTTATACAAATTTCTATGAATTTCTATGAATTTCTACAAATTTCTACAAATTTCTATGAATTTCTATGAATTTCTATGAATTTATACAAATTTCTACGAATTTCTATGAATTTCTACAAATTTCTACGATTTTCTATGAATTTCTACAAATTTCTACGAATTTCTACGAATTTCTACGAATTTTGACGAATTTCGACGAATTTCTACGGCGGCGATAAGGGCGGCGGAGGCGGGACGGCGGCGGTCAGGGCGGCGGTACGGCGGAGGCGGTTCACCGGAACCACGGGCGGTGCCTACTACGTTGTGATGGGCGACAGGACGGCGGCGATCACGGCGGCTACTCGGCGGCGATCATGACGGCTACAAGGCGGCTCTCACGGTAGCTACTCGGCGGGACGGCGGCGATCACGACGGCGGGACGGTAGTTAACAAGCTAACTAGAAATCTAACTTAACAAACTAACTAGAAATCTAAAAATCTAACTTAACAAAATTAGAAATCTAAAAATCTAACTTAACAAAATTACAATTCCATCTAAAAAAAAACAAAATTAAAAATTAAAAGAAAACCCTCTCCCGGCGCACCGGCCGGCGCGGCAGACCTCTCGCGCGCGGGGCGGCGGCCGGGGCGGCAGGACGGCGGCGACCGGGACGGCGGGACGGCGACGGCCGGGGCGGCGTGACGGCGGGACGGCGGCGGCCGGGCGGCGTGCGGGACAGCGGCGGCCGGGGCGACGACGAGGACGAAGACGACGACGGCGGGACGACGGCGGCCGAGGCGAAGACGACGACAGCGGCTACAAGGGACGGCGACGAGGGGCGACGAGGATGGAGCCGGCGACGAGGGGCGATGCAGCCGGCGACGAGGTGGCCGGGGGCTAGCGCTGGGCCCGTCGACGGACGAGGAGGGGATCGAGGAGGGCCGGCCGGGGGACGACGACGGCGCAATGCGGGACTTCGACGGCGCAATGGGGGACGACGACGGCGGCGGCCGGCGAGGGAGGCGGACGGGCGGCGACGGCGGAGAGCGCGGGACTTGCGAAATTTTCGCTAAGTGTGGACCTGGCGGGGGGTAGAAGGGAGTACAGTGCCTTTTAACCCCCCCCCTTTTATCCCGGTTCGTAATGGGACCCGGGACAAAAGAGCCTTTTGTCCCGGGTCCCGTCACCAACCGGGATAAAAGGGGGGGGCCTTTTATCCCGGTTGCAAACGGCAACCGGGATAAAAGGGTACGTTCGGGCGGGAGACGAAACGTACCCTTTTATCCCGGTTGCAGTTTGCAACCGGGATAAAAGGGTGGCCTTTTGTCCCGGTTGCTGTTAGCACCCGGGACAAAAGGTCTTTTTTCCTATTTTTCTTCTCCCGCCTGTTTTTTGGAAATGGATTTTATTTAACCTTTTCACTGCATTCCAGGATGAAAAACAAAACCTTCTTAGATTTTGTACATGCAAAAATATATTTAATTAACGAGTAAATTGACAATAAGTATAAAGTAATCATTATTTCTATACCAACTCATGTAGCCTGTAAAATATTTATTTTACTGCATTGCTGTGATCAATAAATTATTCAATTAAATTATTTGAATGTGCAGAAAAATCCATGTTAGTATGTGGTTAACAATGTTCATGTATATCTAAAAAATCTTCACCTAACAAATTTAATAACACATGAAATCATACATAGGGTAAATTACAAATTGTATCAATTAATACACAAAGGTCATGTACATTTAACGCATTACAATACAACGTTGTAAAATTTCTTCTTCACGAAAGTTCCTTGATCATGATCGCGGCGTAAGTACGGAGCCTCTTCTTTGGATAGCAGGATGCTTGGATCAACTTCAACGGCGAATGGAGGCATGCCATCAAACTGATCATAATCATCTGATTGGTCTGTTTTATCCTCGACTCCCACGATTTTTCTTTTACCTGGAAGAACTATGTGGCACTTTGGCTCCCATGTCTCTTCTGGATTCCTCTTGGGTTTGCTGCACATGTCCTTCACATAGAACACCTGATGCACATCATTGGCAAGTACGAATGGGTCATCACTGTATCCAATCTTGCTCAGATCTACTATTGTCATTCCGTACTGATCTTTGGTGACGGCAGTTAGCTTCACCCAATTGCAAAGAAATAGAGGGATGTACAGCGGTCCGTATTCAAGTTCCCATATCTCCTGTATGAAACCATAATACGACTCCTTGATATTATTTCTGTCCATGGCATCTATGCGGACACCACTATTCTGGTTCGTGCTTTTCTGGTCCTGGGCTCTCGTGTAAAATGTGTAACCATTTATCTCATAGCCTTGGAATTTGACGATTGTGGTAGCAGGTCCCCTGGCTAACCAGGCAACTGTGGGTGAATCTCAGAGTTACCCATAAGTTGTTGGCGCTGCTTCCTTCTGGACGGGCACGATTACGAACATAGTTTTTTAGGACTGCCATGAACCTCTCGAAAGGCCACATATTGTGCAGGTATACAGGTCCGAGAATACCAATCTCTTTTACTAGGTGAACCAGTAAGTGCGTCATAATATTGAAGAAGGATGGTGGAAATAACAACTCAAAACTGACAAGACATTGCACCACATCGTTCTGTAGCTTTGATAGCTTGGATGGATTGATTGCCTTCTGCGAAATCGCATTGAGAAACGCGCATAGCTTTACGAGCGGCAACCGGACATTTTCTGGTAGAACACCCCTCAGTGCAACCGGAAGCAACTGGGTCATCAACATGTGGCAGTCATGAGCCTTGAGATTTGTAAACTTCTTTTGTTTCATAGTTATTATTCCCTTTATATTCGAGGAGTACCCAGACGGGACCTTCATACTATTCAAGCATTCAAACATGCTATCCTTCTCTTCCTTGCTGAGAGTGTAACTGGCAGGACGTAAGTAGTGCTGTCCATTATCTCTCTTTTCCGTATGTAGGTCATCTCGTTGCCCCATGGCTTTCAGGTCCTGTCGTGCTTCCAATGTATCTTTTGAGGTTCCATAAACACCCATGAAGCCTAGCACGTTCACGCAAAGATTCTTCGTCAGGTGCATCACGTCTATTGCGTTGCGAACCTCTAGGATTTCCCAATAAGGTAGCTCCCAAAATATTGACTTTTTCTTCCACATGGGTGCATGTCCGTTATCATCGTTCGGAACAGGTTGGCTACCAAGTCCCTTTCCGAAGACTACATATACATCCTTCATCATCTCGAACACACGCTTTCCATTATGGTGTGCAGGTTTTTTACGATGGTCTGGCGTCCCTTTGAAATGCATCCTGCTCTTTCTCAGCTGGTGGTGAGCAGGGAGAAATCGACGATGACCCATATAGATGACCTTCTTACAGTGCTTCAAGTACATGCTATCTGTGTCGTGTAAACAGTGGGTGCATGCCCGATATCCCTTATTTGTCTGTCCTGAAAGGTTACTCAATGCAGGCCAATCGTTGATGGTTACGAACAACAGTGCTCGTAGATTAAAGATCTCTTGTCTATCCTCATCCCACACACGTACACCTTCTTCCTTCCAAAGCTGTAAAAGGTCATCAACCAACGGCCTTAGGTACACGTCAATGTCGTTGCCGGGTTGTTTTGGGCCTCGGATAAGCGCCGGCATTATAATGAACTTCCGCTTCATGCACAGCCAAGGAGGAAGGATGAACATACAAAGGGTCACAGGCCAAGTACTATGACCACTACTCAACTCACCGAATGGATTGAATCCATTAGTGCTTAAACCAAACCTTATGTTCCTTGCTTCACTTTCAAAGTCTGGGAATGTTCTATCAATTGATCTCCACTGTGCCCCATCTGCGGGGTGTCTCAGCATCTCATCTTCCTTACGGTCTTCTTTGTGCCATCGCATCAACTTAGCATTCGCCTTGTTCCTGAACAAGCGCTTCAAGCGTGGTATTATAGGGAAATACCACATCACCTTCGCGGGAACTCTCTTCTTGGGAGACTGCCCCTCGACATCACCAGGATCATCTCGCCTGATCTTATACCGCAGGGCTTCGCAGACGGGACAAGTATCCAATTTCTCGTATTCATCACCACGATAGAGGATACAGTCATTAGGGCATGCGTGTATCTTCTGAACATCCAATCCGAGAGGGCAAATAATCTGTTTAGCTTCATATGTTGTGGACGGTAATTCATTATTCTCGGGGAGAATCTTCTTGACAATGTTCAACATCCCCTGAAATGCCTTATCGGACACACCATTTTTTGCCTTCCATTGCACAAATTCTAGTGTCGTACCTAGTTTTTTATGGCCCTGCTGGCAACCTGGGTACAACAATTTTTGGTGATCATCTATCATGCGCTGCAACTTTGCTGCTTCCTTCTCAGTTTCGCAATCTCTGTATCCATCTCGTATCACCTGACCAAGGTCATCAGTAGGGTCATTTTCTGCAAACTCATCTTCATCAGCCTCGCCCATTGTAGTACCTGCAAAAGCTTGGCCTGCAACCCAGTCCGGAATGGTGTCATCTTCCTCCTCCTCCTCGCCATCTTCCATTACAACCCCTAGTTCACCGTGCTTGGTCCAAACCAAATAGTTAAGCATGAAACCGTATTTAAACAAGTGGCTGTGAATAGTCCCCCAGGAATCCTTTGAATACTCCTTCCTGTTATTGCATTGGAAGCATGGACAACATACGAACCCATTCTCTGGCTTGTTCGCTTTTGCCACTTTGAGAAAATAATGCAAGCCATCAATAAACACCTTGCTCCGCCTGTCTGCATTATACATCCATTGCCGGTCCATCTGCATCGTATTACGCATGAAAATGGATTACACTTGACAATGGATTACGCGTGAAAATCAATTAAAGATCCAAACAACATGGTACAATACAACAACATGAAGATCCAAATACACATATTTAAATTAAAGTCCCAAACACTGCATAAGTTGTTCAACTTGAAGACCGTGATCATCTCGCGAGGATGTCCTCAACTGGGCGGCACCGGTATTCGTCATGAAAGAGGTTAGATGCTACGGAAAAGGGGACACGGTCACGATGTCCGTATCCACTCTTTCTCGTAGAATCGAACCTCCTTCTTGACATACGTTGCTGCTCGGCGGAAAAAATCCTCGGAGAGATGAACACGGTATGCAAGTTCAACAAGTAGCAGAAGTTAAAAAACCATATTGAATTTGATAAGATAAACCGTCTAGACAAGGTAGCATATGGATTTAAACCACTGCAATAATGCATACTATATATGACACATCAATCTCCCTCACATTCTAGCTCAAAATACCTCTCCATTTTTCTACTTCATCATCACATTGTAGCAAATAATCTTTCCATCTCCAAAGAATAAATCAAAGCATAACACGAGGATGAAGTAGCAAACCTTCGCATTACTTGTGTTGGCCGAGTGAAATTCCCACGAAAATGAGGGAAAAAACTTCGGGCAACACCTCCCTTGCTTGGGCACCACCGGAGAGTAGGTGAAGCTCAGCTCTCTATCAATGTGCTGGACTGCTCGGGCTGGAGGAAAAAGAAAGTCTCTGTCTCGGGATATAGTGGGGGATGAGTTTTTATCCCGGTTAAAAACTCCAACCGAGACAAAAGGAAACACCTTTTGTCCCGGTTGGAAGTTAGTCCCGGTTGGAGGATCCAACCGGGATAAAAGGGACACCCTTTTATCCCGGTTGGAGGCACCAACCGGGACTAAACCTTTTATCCCGGTTGGATCCTCCAACCGGGATAAAAGGGTCCCGCCACCGACGGCCCCCCGCTAGCCGTTGCAACCGGGACTAAAGGGGGGCCTTTAGTCCCGGTTGCAATTACCAACCGGGACTAATGCTCCCCTCCAAATTCCCGCACCCCGGCGCACCCCCTTTTGTCCCGGGCCACTTTTAAACCGGGATAAAAGGGGGCGGATCGAAAGTCAGTTCTCTACCCGTGAAAGTTGTTACACTAAACTTACCATCATAATCACCTCATAGTAGCTTCACATACGTTTTGAGGTCTTTGATTCAATTGGGTGTCAAGTTGTAATCCTGCGCCATCATGAGGCGATGTCATAGTTATAAGCTTGCACATGAAGGTGATTCCCTTTTCATTACTCAGATATGTTGGACAAGAGAAACGTCAATGAAGATATGTACTGTGACAATTGGAAATTGCTTTCCGTTTGCTTGCGTGGTGATAAGATGGTTCCAGATTAATAAGCCCTCGTGGCAATGGACGTGCGTTGATGTAATTGTAATCATAAAAACAAGGAAATAACACGGTGTGTGGACTTGTAAAGTCTTCCGGATTATAAAGAAATAAATAAGGAAGAAAATGATGTTACTGACTCTTTCCAAACAGAAACAAGCACAAATGTCCCTCGCTCTCACCGGGTATTCCCCTTCCTCTACCAGTCATAGACGACTTCTGATCTGGTAGCGTTGCATCCAGCATCAATCCATGGGTTTCCTCACCAGCAGCTCGTTCCATTGCTAACAGGTGCGTGCCTGCGTTGGTTACATTTGTAGCGCAGTTCCTTTTGATTTCACTGCCCCGGTACTGATACTATCCTAAGCTCTTCAGAAATCATGGTTGTTGGTGCTTCCTTCATCCTTCTGCTTCCCATGGACCTCTCTTAGTCTGCCTATGAGCTGTAGTGCTTGTTGGTCTGGAACCTGGCGAGGTGAACATAAATTTCGTACCATCTCTGTAATCTGACGACCTCCTCTCCCTGTTCTGCACTTCTCCTGGCTGCAAGTCGCTCAAGATCTGGGCGGCGCAGCAACACGTACGCCGGCTGGGCGCATGGCTTGCGGCGGCGCGGTCGAGCTAGGCGCGGACGGTGTGTGGCTTGCGGAGGCAGCGAGCTAGGCGGACGTCGTGTGGGCGGCAGCAAGACCGCGGCAGGCAGTGCCATGTGACGGGGCGGCGGCGCTACCTCGCTGTGGACAGCGGAGCAGTGGCCCAGCCACGGCCGGCGTCGCGCGTGCAGCAGCGTGGGGGGGTTTCACCGTGGGCGGCCTGTGCGGGCGGCAGAGCAGGGGCCAGCCGGGGGCGGTGGCGCGGGGGACACGTCATGCGCTGGAGCGCGAGCCCAGCCACGCCTGGCCTCGTGCGGGCGGCTGAGCAGAGGAGCAGCTGCGGCTAGCCTCGCACGCGCGGCGGAGCGGGGGCCTCGCCATAGGCGGCGTAGCGGGAGCCTGGCGCCGGCAGCTGCGCGGGGGCCTGGCCTCGGCTCGGGGGCCTCGTCGCGGGAGCGGCAGCGGCAGTGGACGCGAGGCGGCTGCGACTGTTTCTCGTCCCAACCTCGTGCTGCAGATCCGGCATTGGCGAGCTCCGTTGGCGTTGTCAGGCCCTCCGCCGGCGACCATAAGCGGGAAAATGGGCGCCGCGAGGAGGACGGTGAGCGCAGCGGCGCTACGACACAACTAGAATTGTATCTTTTCCTGAGTGTTTCCAATTTGGTGGCCGACGGTTAACAGCTAACGGTGAGAGTTTCAGACTATACAGCATTTGGTCGGTGATTTATCGTTGGTGATTGTTTGTCCCAGATTCATCACCAGTTTGAAAATTTGTGAAGATTCTCGATCCCCGTCGGTCATCTGTTGGAAACGCGCAGCAAAACATGCGATTCTTGTTGTGGAGCTTCCAGCCGTGGCCCCCGCAAAGCGGCGTGGGAGGAAACTGCGCCCGCCTCAACGCGGTTCTGGCGGTCTTTGTCGCTTGGAGAATGTGCCGACACTGTTTCGTGTACAAACAATGTCTTCATTTTCTCCCTTCTCTCCTCGTTGACTCTCCCGCCATATCTTCATTAATTTATTTATTAATGGTATGGACACCAGCTGACCTAGAGGGTTTGGCAGTACCCTTTGGTGGCCATTGTTGCCTGCTTCAGCTATCGACTCATCTCGATAAAAGATACACTCCGAGAGTTAGAGCCTAGTCCTTGGACACCTCGCTACCAACTACCGGCTATCAATGATACTTATCCCTGTTTGTTTGAGATTATAATCTATCTAAATTATATAAGCTAAATTATGGGTCATGGGTACTATAGTAAAAGATCATATTGGGATTACAAATAATTTTAAATAAGCTAATCTTGGCAGCTTATTTCAGATTATATGTAGTCCCATGATGATCTTTTACCCTACTACCTTTGAACTATAATCTAGCTTATATAATCTAGGAGGGAAATAAACCATCACCTAGTAGGTTCCATCTATATAAGATATAGGTATAGATTTGCCTGCTGCCTAATTTGATCTAGGCAGCTAATACCTGCATATATGTCAGCCAAATTAATTAAAACAAGAAGCGCCAACGCTTAATTCCCATTCAATTGCAAGTGTTTATATTTGAGTAATAACTACTACAAACTTACTACATGTCGGCTTCTGCAAATATTTCTATTTTTGAATACACAAATTCAGTGGAAATATTAAAGCAGCAAATAAAAACATACATTTTGATTCAGCAAGGATCTGTGTATTTTCAAGTTGGAAATTCTAGACCCCCTATCTTCCAGCTTAAATGGCGCATGTATCTTCATGTGCGCATCTAACATGGTTCAAAATTATTTAACGTGACTTGACTTAGCCAAAACTTTATTATCAATTGGGTCTTTCAATCTTTTTACTTACACACGAACTAACCAGGAGGACTCTACATAATGGATGCTCGATCGACTGACTTGACTTTTCGTCCCGGTTGCATTAAATAAATTGGATATGTAATACGTACTTATCATATGGTACTACACATAGAAACTATATTCCTAATAGATGGTTTGATGAAAATTAATTCTCGTCCATTGCCCTATTTTATGTCTACTTTCCTCTGCTTATATCCCCTCCTTCCTTCCTTCGTTTTCGTGTTGAGTTGGTTTCTTGCTTGAGAAAATATTTCCTTCTCCCTCGTCCTTAACTACATTACCGAATCATCATTCTGCTTACATGCAGAAACCATTCATCCTAGCCATCCCATTGGGATTGCCCCCAATAGTTAGACTTTCTCTTTGCATGCTTTAATCTTTTATTTATGGGTTTGGAGCCTTCATCAAAGCATCGAATGCCATAAGTTGGATTGTGTTCCCTTGCACAGAGATTCATAGACTTGTCGAACTCCCACGCCCACCCCTCCACATAAGCATAGTGCATGCCCCTACATTGGGTCTCCTTCCCTCTTCCTTTCCGGCGAGCTGCTGTTAGGAAGAGACAAGGAGGATCCATCCCTTTAATAAATCTGGTACTTGTTTACGTTTCATCCAAATAAAACATCCATCTGTCTTCACCTTGGTCAATAATGGTAATGGTGAATCTTTTGCTATTGATGCCTTCTTCTAAAATAAGAGTCCTCCGGCTCTCTCTTGGGCTCACTATAGTGTTCCATCCGGAACAAGTGATGCGGTTGCATTGATGGATGGCAGCATAGGAGCAGGATCAGGCTTGAGGCACGGTCTTGTCGATGTTTCTCCAGCGATTGTATAGATTCGTTTGTCAGGATGGGTGACTAGTCTGGTCTTAAATATGCGCGTGCACGGGATTCGAATCCACGACCTCAAGCCACACGTGTAGCTTTTTTACCATCTCATCTACATAGCACATCTAACTAAGTAGGGGATACAATCGGAACTAAAGGTGTCTTCACGGATTTCGAAATTTAGACTCGGGACTGAAGCCTCTTTAATCCCGGATAAAAAAACAATCAAGATTTTTATTAAGGATGGAATGTCATTTTTTTCACTAGTCATTTTTTGTCTATTTATCCTCTCTTCCACTAGCGGCAGGATCGACTGTGATAGAGTATAGCATAGGGTGGCCATGGTTGCAATAGATACCGTGGAGAAGACATCTTTATCTAATTTATTGTAGTTTTCTTTTTTGGCATGACCTATTATGGATTGGTTCATGTATCTCCATATAGGTCATATTAACTCGATCTGAACTTGATGCCTGTCAATTTAATGATGCGCTTGTTGATCAATGTTGGGTGGTCTCAACAGCAAAAGAATCCATCAGCATGCCTTGTTCCATTAATCGAGATTATGTTTCCTTCACCGCAAATGCCATTCGTTTGGCAATGGTATTTGTTCCCACTCAATCTGTTATCCTTTAAGACAACCTGTTAACCCAGCATATACCAAACTAACGCATACTACATCTTATTTCAGATACGTTAGAGGGAGAATCAGTCAACCATAAACATCAATGTAGAATATAAACACTCTGTTAGTTAAATGCCACTGCTTTCGAAATCTCAACCTCCTCTTCATCCCTGTTGACATATTTCTGCCAGTCACACCATGATACGAAGAGATTTTTTTTTCTGTTAGTACAGGGCAAGCTAGCCACTGCCAGGATCCAAAGTCACTCATCGAAGAGTAAAGTATAGTAAAACGTAATATTCATAGATTAAACAAAGTTTGCGAGGTTTTCATCTCTTTGATGCAATGTCACTGTCGCCCCAACTAACGTCACATGTGATGGAGTTATGGAGACACTTGACCAGTTAATGCTGGACAACCCCTCGAAGGCAGTTTCTCATATGAGAAAGTGTTTGGTTGACCAGTTTTAATGCCCCAACTAACGTAGGTGTGTGGGTAGACTATTTCATCTCATGCTGCACGATCAAGGGAACTGTTTATTACCTTTTAAATTTTTGAACCTTAGGCTCCAGCAAAAAAAAAATGTTCTTGAATAGTAGAAAAAGAGCTTGTTTTACTTGCATCAATTCCTTTCTCTCATACAAGGAGGACTTACCGAACAACTGGATTGTTTCTCACTTTTGGCTGTTGTTGCCTAGTTGCTCTATGTGTCCTAGTCAAAATTTTAGATAAGGTCATAGAATTAATATGATAAATATCCTGAAAAGAAAGGTCTATATCAATTCTGGTCATGACGCCGACGCAAGCAAGCATAAAAATACAGTCAATGGGCGCCTTGGTCAACTCTTCTGCTGCCATCTTAGTAAACTCTTCTTATGGTGAACTTGCAGTTTAATACGGTATCATCGCGAGGTGTGCAAGTTATTTAACAACGGGTTGGTTAATCTCCAGCTATGCAACGAGACCAAATCTGCATCTTCTACCTCCTTCAATTGGCGGCTGCTTCAACCACGTACGTGAGCCTTCGTTCTCTTCTACGGACGCCTGCACCGAGCCGCCTGCGTGAAGGCCTCCATCTCCCAGCATCCAGGTTAGAAACCTAACGATTTTGCTAATGCTTTCAGTTGAGTCCTACATACTTCTTTTATTTAGGAACATACTTGTGTTGCTATGCTAGCACGGGCAACCGTAGCTGTGGCCTACATCCTGCGGCGGTGCGGCTAGGGCCTAGGGGTGGGCATTCGAGTAATTCTGAAATTTCGGGTTAGGTAATTCGGATAATCTAAATTTGGGTTTTCGAAACTGTTACCCGAGGAAAGGGAAACCCGAAATGTCGGGTTCGGGTAACGGGTAATCCTGATTACACAATGTCATAGTTCATAGGCATTCAGGCAGAGCATACAGCAGATTCAAACAGCACTTCAGCAGAGTTTCATCAATAACTTTCAGCAACTAACACATGAAAATTGCACAAGCATAAGTGCATCGCCAATTCACCATGACATTGACATCATCAGTCCATCGCAGATTCACAGCACAGACTCACAAACTCACAATGAGTCAGTGAGACCATCAGTTCAGACTCAGACGACAGACTCATAGTAGTACTAGTACCATACCAAGTTACCAACCAGATTACCAGTATCACAAATTCACACACAAACACTTGAGGTCATGACCACACTGAAGAATCTTAAAACAGATCAAATCTTGTAGTAGGAGAAGTGCAGGTGCAATTGATCTAATCATCACACAAAGACACAGAATGACACAAAATAGATTATTGCAGCTTTAGAACAACGGTAACTTTATGGCTTCATGCACTTCACCTGTGAATAGAAGAACATGCTCAAAAATAGAGAGCTATTTTCAGCCACTACAACATGGTATGATCAAGAACAAGTAACCAATTACATTACATAATGATTGATACCTTTAAGATATAGTTGTTCCGGGTTTGGAGGAGGCACACAGCCGGTCCTTGAACTTAGCGGAGAGTGTCATATGGATCCCCAAACTCCAAAATGCACACTGTATCCCTAAACTTGCTAATCAATTTGGGTGAGTTCCAAATCACCACTACCCAATTAAGTTAAAACGCTTGCGTGGCGTGCAAACTGTACGTTGACGTGCATGTCAGCTCCATCTTCTTCTCCCCATCTTGTCTTCCAGGTAGTCCCCTTTGTTGGTTGCCGTCCTCCTCGATCCCCTTCCCCATCGCCACCCCCGTCCCCTCCATCTCTTCCTTCCTCTGCGCTCCCGAACACCAGCCGCCCAATCTCTGCCTCCCCAAGCCGCTGCATAGGACTAGGGGACAGTAGTGCTGGTTGCCGAAAAGTGGTGGTTCTCGGCTCTGGGCTCCTGGCACTCTGTTGAAGGCCACCCGCCAGCCTATGGCCGATGTCGTCTAGCTTGGCGACGTCGGCCTCCGCCTCATCACACTAGCCGTGAAGCTTTCTGTGAGGACGCCAGCCGCTTCGACCCCACGCCAGGCACCGCCCACCCCTCACGAGCTGACCGTCCTAAAGCCCATGTTGTCATGCCTTGCGGTCCACATCCGAGCCGATCCCAGCCGAACCCCTCTCCATCCTGGCCGCGCGCCGCCCAGCCGAGCCAGCCCCTGCCAGCCATCCTCAAGCCCCATGGCACCATGCCTCATGGCCGGCATCCGAGCCGCCCCCAGCCGAACTCCTCCCCATCCCGACCGTGCATCGCTCAGGTCAAGCCAGCCCCTACCGCGTGCCCCAAGCAGCACCGCCGCTGCACCTCGTGCCGGCCGTCTCTGCCCCGCAAGCGGTTTAACTAAGGTAGTGGTGATTTGGTTCTCATGTGAGCCGATTAGCAAGTTCAAGGATTTAGATGGCATTTTGGAAGTTTGGGTACCTAGATGACTATCGCTGCCAAGTTTAAGGGCCGGCGGTGCATTTTACTCTTGCTTGAGACTTGGAAGTGGTAATGGTAGCCTTCTCTTTCCCTTTTCCATCACCTCCAAATTCTTCAATTAACCATGAAATTAAAGGAAATGAAAGCATGCAGTGAACAATTACATAATCAACAAAGAACAAATACATGGAGAAAATGCTGAAATATTGTACCTTTTCCAATGTCTGCTAATTCCTCCATACTCTCCTTGATGTTAACAGTAGTGGATCTTCTCAGCCAATCCTGTCTACAAACCAGAGCCTGTAGCATGAATGGAGTAAGGGAGGTATAAAAGTCATCTAAGATTCATCTAGTGGTGCTAAAAATGGACTGAGAAGCTATCGTTGAGATAGGTATAGCAAACACATCATGAGCCATGTGAGCCAAAACTGGAATATCTCTTCAAATATCTCTTCAGGTACCGAAACTAGCGGTCCCCTTTTGAAGGACCGGGATGAGCGACCAGTTGGGGGGAGGGGTGAATGATGGAAGCTTTTAAAAAATTCTCTTCAAGATCAAGGCTTATTATCCCGATTGCCACCCCAAACACACCTCGCTTCAGTCAACTCGTGACAAGTTCACCCTAGGAGCGAGTAGAAACGCTCAAAACATAGCAGAAGCAAATTGGAAAGAGCTCAAAGCATAGTGGAAGCAAATTGAAAGAGCTGCTCACTAATTACCAACTAAAACAAGAGCTCCGGTTAAGCATGTGAGACAATAGTTGAGCAAAGCTATTGAGCTACACAGCAAGCTACTATTGACCAA
Source organism: Setaria italica (assembly GCF_000263155.2). Taxonomy (NCBI): domain Eukaryota; kingdom Viridiplantae; phylum Streptophyta; class Magnoliopsida; order Poales; family Poaceae; genus Setaria; species Setaria italica. The sequence goes on from NC_028457.1 coordinate 7,928,853, forward strand.
ATGCTACCGCCAAACACATAAGCATATATATTATTCGGGTAATAAAAAGACAGAGCAAAGATTACTAATTTAAAAAGGAAGCTAGTTACTGTTGACACAAGCAAAGGAAGCTGCCACTTCAGAGACAAAGCAATGATTTCTCCACTATTCACAGACAATGACACTTCAAGTATTCAGTTCGTGCACCTGATCTTTACCTGAGTTCCTTGGCTTGGTCAGCTGCATTCAGAAGCTAGAAGCTGCACTGCTGTTGTTGCTGTTACAGAACCTTGCAGGCTTGCAGACACAACGAGAGCGGCTGCTGTCCCTGAACGCTGCCTCCCTTGGGCCATTCGCTCTGGCCCTGGCCTGCCTTGCGCTGGGCCACGAGCGTGCGCAGACGCCCTGGGCTGGCGGTCCCACGCTGGGCCTCACCCCGAGCCAGCCCGCTCCACCCGCGTCGGCCTGCTTCGCACAGCAGCTAGACGGGCCTGCTGCACGCGCAGGAAGCCAGGCGGGCCTTGCAGCTGCTGCCGGCGTCGGCCTGCCGAGAGCGCGTGCGTGCGCACCGCGTGCTGCTCGCTGCTCGCTTCTCGCTTCTTCCTCCTGCGCTCGAACAGAGAACAGAACACACAAGAACACGAAGAACAACTCCCAACTTCAAACGAAAAGTCCTCTCTCAAAACACCACGGATCAAACGAAAACTTAAGCCATAGAAGCACCTCCTTAGGGACTAATAGATCCAGGAATAGATCTCGAAAAGCTCAGATATTCACCACGGATTTTGGAGAAAATCGAATGCCCGACGAATAACACGGTTTAGCGGAAAACTTCAAATTCAAGATAAATTTGTGACGGATTTGAGGGATCACAATGAAGTCGCTTACAAGGGTCCTAGCAATAAATTCCTCCAACAAACCTCGTGGGATTTAAGCTCAACCACGAAGAACAAAAAAATCCTACAAAAATGCTCCGAAAAACCCGAAAAAGATAAATCGCAGATTCAAACGGGATGAAACAAGATGGCACGAAATTGATCTTTAGATTACTCCACCATGTTCAGTTAAAAGCTATTTCTAAGCACAATCAAAGTTATGATGGTAAAAAATCAAATCAAAGATCCCTCATCTCTCTCACACCTCCCAAAGACTCTCACCAACAAAATGAGAATCCCACCACCAAAGAGATGTAGCTGCCCAACAGCCCACTCCTCGTATATATAGCCATTTGGCACACAACAAAAATACCCCTAGGAGTAAAATCGTCCAACTTTTTTATCGTACATCGGACAGACCCGACGCCTTTACGACTTCGCTTCACCTCGACGCAAGTTTTGTAATGGTGCCACACATCCTTCAACTCGACGCCGTCCAGCCGCACTGGACTCATCCTTCGATTTTAAGGTCAAACCAGTCAAAACCTTTTGCACACCACGCAGGCGTGACTCATCCCCGGCTTTGAGGTCAAACCGCTCAAACCCTCTTGCACGCCCCGTAAGACATGACTCACCGATGTCGACGCGTGTCCAGCCTCCACCAAGCCTTCGCACCTCCAAGTCTTTCGCTCCCAGCTCTCGGGCCGCCTACTCGACTCGCCTCCGTCTTGCTTGACTCAACTGACGCCGTCTCCATCACCGTCCGTGTACTCTTGCTCTTCCGTGCACCATGTGGATCGACCATGACTCCATCCGGACTCCTCGAGTTCCTCGGTCCAAGGCTACTTGTGTCCATCCTTCACAGCCCTAGTACATCAGCATGAACCTTTCGCTTGACCTTCACCTCATGCTGTCGACCACCATGTCGCATTCTACACCTGCACATTACAAGCCAAGAGACACAACACACAACATATGGTTTACACAAACACCATAATACAACGCACACAACACAACACATCCGGTTAGCCGTTAGCATAATCATGCATAATATGAAATATGGACTCAACCGGTAAAGCCTCAAATCATCTAGTCAATTACTCATCACAAATATACTAAGGCACATCTCAACTTGGTCTCTCACCTTTCCACACCAAATATCTCTTCAACAGTAATGTTTGTATGATGCAAATATAACTTGTACCTTGGATCAAGGATGCAGCAACAAATATCAGTATCAGTAAGTTAATTTTCTCTTTGTCCTTCTCCTTTTTATTCTCCATGCCCTTGTCCTTGTCCTGCTCATTGCCATTGTCATTCTCCTTGTTGGTGTGCCAAACTCCCCAATACTTGTCAAATTTATCTTTCATTCTCTTGCCAATTTCTACCTGCAAAGTGTCTTTGCCATTCATCCAAGCTTGAATCAACAAATGGACTTCCCCAATGTACAAATGGACTTCCCCAATGTCATAAAAGAAGGCATTGCAAGTGACTTGAAGACTATATATATGAGACACGGACAGTAAGATCATGTAAATGCTCTAGAAATTCTGCCATCCTTTTGGCATTGTTCCAACCGTCTTCATCATGTGGTGACTGCAGCCCTGCCTCTCTTCACATAGATCAATAACATAATTGCTGTTGTCTTCAGCTAACTTCATGAACATCTTCTCATAGACAATTGCAGCTTTTAACATCAAATATGTTTAGTTCCATCTTGTTGGAACATGAAGCTTTACTTCCCTCAAATATAAATAATATTTCTCCCACTTAAACTCTTTTGACTCAATCTATTATTTTATTATGAAATATTTTACCATACTCTAACGATACATCTGGCCCTTTCATCTTCCTTCCAACAGTTTTAAACAATCTAATGCCCTGAGATTGTAGCAACATGCCTGTTGGGAGTCATTGGGACCTTTGAGGGACTTCTTAAATATCAAGTTCAGCTGCCCCAAACTTGAGTCCTCGTTTAAAAAGAACAAAATCTTTCTAACTATGTTAACTGTATAGATGAAATTTATGAGTCAATGATTGCACTCAATTCAAGATACTGAATTTTCCGAGTTACACTATTAAGTGGTACTACACGGTATACAAACACACAATATGGGTTCATAATTCCTTGTTGGTATTGTAACCATTTGTTAGTTTTTCATCCGATGGAGGAAAACTCCAAATTAAATACTATCAGCAACCCTCAGATCGAGAACCCTCAGGAAAGTCAGAAATACTGTATTGTACTACTTCCTTCATCCCAAATTGTAAGTCATTCCAAGAATCTTGGAGAGTCAAAGCATCTCAAGTTTGACCAAAATTATAAAGAAAATTATAAAGATTTATGACATCAAATAGGTATACTATGAAAATATAATTGATGAAGAATCTAATGATACTTAGATGACATCATAAATGTTATTATATTATCATATAAATTTGGTCAAACTTGAGATACTTGGACTCTTTAAGATTCTTGGAATGACTTACAATTTGGGATGGATGAGTAGTTTGTTTGATTTTTCGTGAGCATTAACTCGACAAGGCTTCTGCACATTCTGACTTGTCTTGCTTGATGGAATAACATAGTACTAGTTCAGCAAAACAAAGTATATAGAAATAAAAACTATACATTACACATTTTATTCTGCAGAAATGGGTGATCAAGAACATGAAGACCTGGAGCGTATCTTGATTGAAAAGAATGCCAATGCAATCCCGCTATCATACACATTTTTGAAATATATTACAAATAACTTCTCTCATGAGAGAGAGATCGGTCGTGGGGGGTTTGGAATTGTCTACAAGGTACGATTTAATTTTGTGGGTAGCCTTGCTAAATCATCTTCTAGAACAAGTTCCAGCGAAACTAACTGCTAATGTAAATGCTACTGAGATATTTTTTTTGGTAAAGTAGGGAGTTCTTCGAAATGGGAACGTAGCCGTGAAGAAACTTTCCAGAACAGATGACATTTCGGAGAAACAGTTCGAGGATGAGCTTTTTTGTTTGATAAGGGTTAAACACAAAAATATAGTGAGATTTTTAGGCTATTGCTCTAATATATCAAGAGAAGTGGTACATCACAATGGGAGAGACATTTTAGCAGATGTCCAACAGAGGTTCCTCTGTTTTGAGTATATACCTAATAAAAGCCTAAAGCACTATCTTGAAGGTATCACTACAACACTTTTATGTGCTGGTTTCCTTTTATTTATGTTGTATACAGCTAAACTGGATGCCAAGTCTTCTATTTTCAGGTGGCTATCAATTTAGCAAGCTTATTTGATGAGCTTTGTTGAAATTTTGAGTAATTTCGTTAGGAATCATTGTCATTACATTGGAAGAAATTTCATTACTGAACTAATGAACCACTCCATACTTAAACAGTGTAGAGTAAAATTAATTCACTTGAAATGTTTTTGTTGTAATATAGAAAACGAACTCATTTGGAGCAATCTTGAAACGAGCAAGTTTTTTGTCACTTGAGATGCTTACAGTTTCTTTATTTAATTTCTTATTAAGAGCTTTTTACTTACATGGATAGATGAATCTTATGGACGTGAATGGGAGACACGTTACAACTTGATTGAAGGAATTTGTCATGGTTTGCAATATCTTCACAATGAACAACGCATCAATCACTTGGATCTTAAACCTGAAAACATTTTGCTGGATTATGGGATGGTTCCAAAAATAACAGATTTTGGCTTATCGAGACGCTTTGGAGAACAGTCAAGAATAATTACTAAAAATATTTATGGAACACTGTAAGAAAAACATCTTGAGAACTCTGTTCATATTCGTGGCTTCAAATCTATTGGATTGCTTTTTGCCAGGATGCTTAAAACCATTATACTGTGCTACAGGGGATATCTTGCACCGGAATATTTAAACTACGGGAAATTATCATTCAAGTCGGACATATATAGTCTGGGCATCATAATGGGAAAAATATTAAGGGGAAATAATGATATCCTTGATTTTCAAAATGTAAGTATAGTTTGCCTAACGATTTCTGTGCCATACATTATAGGGTTACATTGTATTTTTTATATTACATTACAATTGCCTAGAAAACAAGAATTAGAAACACTGTCTGCTTGCCAATTTTGTTGGCGTCACTTTAAAGTCTATTTTTAGCCCATTATACTTATCATTTTTATTTTTATTTAACATTTTGGTCACCTATGAGATGTTAGTCAAACATGAATATATTTTCAAGGGGAACACAGTGAATGTATAGTCTTTAGTACACCAATGCAAAAAAATTATGATTGTCAACGGTATAAGACAGTTTATGGGTTCAATTTTCTTATGATACGAGGAGGCATTAAAAAGCAAATTGAGCATAGCTCAACTGGTAACAAGGTTCCCTGTGGTGGAATCTGCCCACCAGGATTTGAATCCTCGACTCGGCGCAGGTGCTCGCATATTTCTGGATTTATTCCATGATTTAACTAGTGTTATTCTTTTAGTGGTAGGCGACATGCCCATCGATAGCGAGGCACCTATGGTGACTTCGCCAATCTCGAGATCAGCCGGCTCAGTCTCCCATAGAGTGTAGTTTTGCATGCATGTATTCGTAGAGGTGAGTGTATGCGAGCATCTGTATCTGTGTTTTGCAAAAAAGAAGGCATTAGAAGGATGGAGGACATGACGATGTATGCTGTTATGATAATATCTGCATCAGTTGAACATTCCACAAATTTTACCAGCAATGATTTTGCGCAACAAATAGGTAGAAAGTTCAGTATTTAAAATATTCATGTGTTTCAACTAAAAAATATTGATTAAAACGTGAACTGAAGTACAATTTGTTACAAAAATGTCGGAGGACAAAATCAAGATATGCTTGTTATTATTGTGTTTCAAACATGTATTCTTGGTGAAGTGCTATGAAATAGATTCATTTAGCATATCATACATATTATGTCTATGAAATGTATTCACTCCCCCCGCCCCCCCCCCATCTCTCTCTCTCCCCCTGTGTGTGTATTGCATTGGTATGCGTTGTGGGCATGGATAAATATTAATAAATCGGTGTTAATATCAATATTAGTTCCTGATGAGTTTGAGCCTGTATCTTGCAGTGGCACAAATCACAAGTTACAGACAGTCCACAAGTGAAGAGATGCATTGAAATAGCCCAACTCTGTGTCAATGCTGATGAACATAAAAGACCTACTATAGATGAAATCATTGCCATGCTAAATGAGATCCACATGTCAAGAAGTAATTCAGTGCCTTCACTAGAAAAGGTAAATTGACCAATTAATGCTTGATCTCCTCAGGGGAGGAAAATATATTTTCCAATTGATTTGAAATGAGTTCGTACCTTATATGTTACAAGTGTGCTCCACGAAACCACAGTACACATTTTTGTAGCTAATAAAATATGAACATGTCTACAATTCTTCTCATAAAGAAAAGGAAGTACACAGCGAAACGCTGCTATTCTTCTGACGGTCTGTCAAGGGTCTTTCTAACAACATGCATGAGAACGTTGCAATCCATATATTTTTACAAGCAAATTCAGAATGATGTCTTATACATTGTCCCGTATTTTCTACTCTTATCTTAACTTGATTGCACCATTAGCTACCTTCTTTATGTATACATGCACAATTTAGAGAATAACTAGGGTAAATGATCGTTTTACCTATCTATATATTAACTATTTTGCCAAACTGTGAACAAACAAATATATATATATTGCATTATGTTACAGATGGAAGGCCAGAAAACACAGCCGCAACACGTGGCACCGATTGAGCGTTCCTCCGTGGAGCATATGCCAGGGACAAAGGCAGGACCAGAGTGGAATCGAGAGTCAGCCAGAGCATCAAGTAGTCAGCCCCCGCCAGTACGTGCAAACAAAGAAGCACAAGATGCCACCACCACTCAGGTAAGCTCACTTACCATACTACTATTACGCACTTAACATATCCGGTCGCTGCAATTGCATGGATCTGTAGCTTGTTTCTGCAGTTTTAGTTTCAATTAATAATTAATCTCCTCTAATTTGGCGTAGCGACGAGAATAGGGCTTAGGGGAAGACATTTTATGTGCTACGTTTTTTTGAGCAACACTTTACGAAATCTGTGAAACGGTGCCATTGCCAAAAGGATAGTCTCTTTGATGCAACTAATTTTTGGAATTTTAATATTATTTTAATGGCTGACCAACTGCCAGCACAACTGAGACTGCCGTTTTCTGGCTCACGCACACGTTTAGAGAAACTCAAGTAGATCCCCTTTGTCCTGTTTCATGGTTTCAGGATACTTGCTGATGGGTCATGTAACTTGTGAACGAATTTCAAAAGCAGACAGTGGTTTCTATCTTCAAGGCTTTTAAACACGCTTCCATCGACGAGGACTCGTTTCTCGGCCGCGTGGTACAGGCAGAGCTGCCCCGCTTTCACTCCTTGATGCCGTTCAGTTCCGAGACGGCAAGCACACCTCCTTCTGGCATGACTGGTAGCTCCTGAGCACTCTTGCAGACACTTTCCCTGCCCTGTACTCCCACTTCACCCAGCCAGCTCTCTCGGTCGCTGCGGTGATAAACAGCAACTTCTCCGGCAATCTCAGACCACGTTTGACCCGACTTGTAGCTGAAGAGAAGAATATACTACAGGATTGCTTACAACTCATCACCCTCTGTCAACGACAGGATTGACGCTACCTGGATGGCACTCCCAATGTCGAATTCTCCACCAAAGGTGCTTATCTGAGGATGCATGCTAATGACACATTGGACCGGACGCCGCTCGCCTCTGGAGCACCAGACTTCCTGGGAAGGTCAAATTCTTCGGATGATTACTCTACCATGGAAGTCGCAACACCAGGGCCAATTTACATAATAAGCAAATCCGATCGCTTCAAGAGTCATATTGTGAGCTCTGCACAGGAACCCAGGAGACCGACGAGCACATCTACCCCCGTGCAACTGCCATCTGGTTCCGACTAGGAATTGCAGTCACTGCAGGGAATCACAAAATGCCCTGGCTCCTCGGTTGTACGCTTCAGCTGCCCGACCAAGTTCGCACTGACATTTTCCTCACTCTTCTCTGGCACATTTGGTAGGCAAGGAATGCCAAGATATTTGAGCAGCAAGATCTCCCTCCTCAGGAAGTGCTTCGTTGAGCGGCACGGGATCTAGACGACTGGAGCTGCCGCTACCCAAGAACAGCTCCGCATGTACAAGTCTGGCAGGATTTCCTTTCCTCAAGTTGTTAGTTTTCTTGAGGCCACTTCTCTCTTCTGGCTCTTGTAATCTCATCCTCATGTCCACCCCAACTAAAGTTTATAGTCACTTAGAGATTGGAGGTTTTTCTAGGCACTGTTTGGTTACTATGGACTATCTGTTTTGGTGCACTTTTAGTTCCTAAACACTCAAACAGGTGGACTAAAGCTAGGAATAAAGACTTTAGTCCTCTAGTCCACAAAATTAGACTAAAGTGGACTAAAGGGTGTCCAGGACACCTGCCCCTCCCATTTACTGCCGTCCCCCCCTCGCCCTCCCAATCCCGCAACCAGCTTCTTCCAGATGGTTCCCTGCGTTCTCCACTCCCCACTCCCGCCGCTTGCTCCCCTCCACACCGCCAGCCGCTCCCGCCGCTCGATCCCCTCTCATCTCCGGCCGCTCCTGCCGCTACCTCCCCTCCCCACTCTCACCGCCGCCACCACCCCGCTCTGTCCGTCCCCGCCGGTTCCTCCCCTCCCCGCTCCAGCCGCTGCCACCACCCCTACTCTTCCTCACGTTGGATCCACCACCCCCGCTCCTCCCCACGCCGGATCCACCGCCTCCGCTCCTCCTCATGCCGCCGCACCCAGTCCTCCACACCACTGCACCCACCATGGACCACTACAGGGATTTCTTCTCTCAGGCTTCTTCATCCGCAGCTACCCGAAGCTTCCGCTCTTCCCAGGATGCCGGCGACGAAGACGACTTCGGCCCCTTCACGTCGCCGCCGGCCCCCTGCCTTTCCGCTCCCTGCCACTACATGGAGCACCTCGACCTCAACTCCCAGGCCAACGGCTTCCCCAACCTCGGCTCCTACAGGAGTACCTCCAGGCGGACGATGTTGGAGGCGACCATGGGCTACCTCCTCATGCCCCTAGAGGGAGAGTGGTTGGTCGTGGAGGAGGCCGTGGAGGTCGCCGGTTGAGATCCAGTGGATCCGGCGGTGGCAGAGTGGGAGGACATGGGGGAGCCATGGCTACTAGCGGAGGTAGAGGGGGGAGCCGTGGGGGATCGATGGTACACCATGGTGGATCCTCTGTTGGCGGCCACACCTTCGAGTCTCCACAGGAACTTGGTGCCTTCGAGGAGGAAGATGAAGATGGCTCTGAAGCCCGATCCCAGACGGTAAGCTCAAAGCCCATCTGCCTATGATCCTATGTTGCCTATGAATGCTCTGAATTCATGTGAATGCTTGTGATCTTGTGTTGCCTTTCAATGCTCTGAATTCTTGTGAATGCCTATGATCTTGTGTTGCATATGAATGCCCTGAATCCCTTTTGAGTATGTCATGATCTACTAGAATATTACCTGTGGTATTGATCTATTCAGTTCATTTTCAATATGTCATGCCCATTTTCAGTAGTTTGTCATGCCCTGTGGCACCTTTATTTTTTGTAATAGAATCTTTATGACAAAGCTAATTGGTCCGAGGAAAACACACATATTTTTTATGATCTAGTGGTCGAACAAATAAGGGCAGGCAATTGCTTGAATGGTACAATGTTAGGTAGAGGTTATAATGCTATGAGACAAGGTTTTCTCTTAAAGACTGGCCTCAACCTTTCTACCAAGCAAATGAGGAACAGATGGACACAATGCAAGACTTTGTACACCTTCTGACTTATGTTGAATATGAGTACTGCTCTAGGCTAAAGACCTGATGGTAATGTCATAGCATCTGTATCATGGTGGAAAAGGGAGACAGAGGTAACTAAATCACTTTTCATTCACATGTACTCTATGTCTTGCTGTTTCTTATGTAACTGATCACTTGTTTTTATTGTTTGTGGTTTTCAAGGTAAAACTGAATGCAAGAAGTTTAGGTTAAAAATGAGGGAGGAGATGGAAAAGAAGAAGAAAATAAGGGAGGAGGAGAAACAGATGGAGAAGAATGAGAAACAGAGGAAGAGGGATGAGGCCCTAGAAGACATAGATAGATGTTTGGAATTGGTAGTGGAGGCTGGAGCAGGGTACAACGTAGATGAGTTTTTCATTACTACTAGACTCTTTTCTTCTGACTACAATCGACATGTCTTCCACAAGATCAATAGTAAAGAGGACAGATTGGGATGGTTGAAGAGGGCAAGCTAGGAATTTCGTAACTACCGAGGACATGTTCTGTTAGCTTCACCTTCTGTGTTAAGACCTTATATTATATTACAATTTGTGTTAAGACCTTATGTTAAGAATGTGTTGTTGTTACTTTCTGAAATGGTACTGATTTGATGGTTGTTGTGTTACTGTGTTGGTAGTCATGTGTTATGGTGTTGATGGTTCATGTGTTACTGTGTTGATGGTACTAACTTGTTCCTGTTACTATTTGTAGGAAGAAGATGATGGGTCTGATGATGATCAAAGGGAAGAAGATGATGGAGATGATGATGATCAAAGAGTACAAGAGTATATATTGGAGTGTCAGAAGAAGAGGAGAAAAATCATGACTATGGCTGCTGCAATGATTGGTATGTATCATCTTGATACTTACAAGAATAAAGTAGAATATAGAGTAACAACATAAAGTGGCTTTGAATGGGTCATGAAAATACTAAGAAATAGGACAGCTTGCTTCAATATGTTTAGGATGAGTCGGTGTGTGTTTGTGAAGCTCCATAGTTTGCTAGTTGACTCATATATATTGAAGTCCATAAGGAGGATGTCATCTATGGAGGCTTTAGGGCTATTTTTATGGATATGTGGTGCCCCTCAGTTTGTTAGACAAGCTGAAGATCGTTTCACTAGGTCACTGGAGACAGTATGTAGGAAGTTTGATAAAGTACTATAGAGTATGAGCAAGCTAGCAGTTGATATCATTAGGCCAGTTGACCCAGAGTTTAGGAGTGTGCATCCTAGGTTGCAATCTCCTCACTTCTCTCCGTTCTTTGATAATTGAATTGGAGCAATAGACGGGACACATATCCCTGTTGTAGTGCCAACTAGCAATGTAGTACAACATACGGGAAGGCATGAATATACAAGTCAGAATGTGATGGCCATATGTGACTTTGATACGAGGTTTACTTTTGTCATGGAGGGATGGTCTGGATCAGTTCATGATATGAGGATGTTCAAAGATGCAATTGACAAGTATGGAGACAAGATTCCACATCCACCTGAAGGTATTGACGTGTTCTTTTGTCTTTTGTCTCATTATGGCAATACTTGCTATGTGACTTACATAAACCTTCTGTTATGAATGTGTAGGCAAGTTCTACTTTGTTGACTTGGGTTACCCAAACCGACAGGGTTATCTTGCAGCATACAAAGGTACAAAGTATCATCTCCCGGAGTATCAACAAGGCCCAATGCCAAGAGGTAAAAAAGAGCAATTTAATTATGCACATTCTTCACTTTGTAATGTCATTGAGCGGTATTTTGGAGTTTTGAAGATGAAGTGGAGGACATTGCTAGATCTACCTAGTTATCCTATGCCAAAACAGAGTCAAAATAATTATTGCGTGCATGGCAGTACACAATTTCATTCGAGAGAGTTTTTTAGGGATGCGGATTTTGATTTGGTTGATCATGATGAGAACTATGTTCCATTTTGCGAAGGGTCGTCTTCTCAAGGAAATGTATCAAATATACATCATGGAGACGAAGATCAAACCATGAATCAATTCCGTGATTGGATAGCAGATGGTTTGTTTAGTAGGTCATAGATGTGTATGAACTATGATATATGGATGATTTTTTTTGAGTGTATGAACATTTCTATGAATGTATCACAGTTTTTATTATGTCACATGCGTACAAAGGAAGCCAGCAATGCGGCATAATGGGTAGAAACAGAAGCCAAAAACGCTAGAACATGAAAAAAAGAAACAGAAGCTGGCGCCAGGAGAAGGAGCGGCTAGAAATTTAGTTGGCGCTAGAAACAGACTTGGTGCCAGGAGGAGGAGTGGAAGCGGTTGGCACCAGGAGTAGGCGTAGGGGTACTAAGGGGTAAGGAAGAAGGGTAAAAGGATTTTTGTTCAACATCATTTATGGACTTTAGTCTATGAAACGAAACATGGGCGGGACTAAAGTTTAGTCCATGTACTAAAGGAACCATACACCTAAGCTAAAAGTTAGCCAGCAAAGTTTTGGTTGGGTTGTTTGGATCCCTTAGCTAATTGCTAGTTGTCGAAAATAAATGACCATTCTACCCTTCCTTTATTGCTTATTGCTTGTGGCCCTCATGTTTTGGCGCCAACACCACACCGCTGCTGCTCTGTTGCCGCTTCTCTTTGCTCTGCGCGCCAACACATTACGTTTTTTTCTGCGACAACACAGCACCAAGGTGCACCTTTGCCGCTGTCTGCTTTTGCGTCAGAACAACAGCACGGAGGTGATCCTCTCATTTAAACGCCAAAACATGCAGCCAGGTGCCTCTTTTTTTTTTAACACCAACATATGCCAGCACATATATTTAAGTTATTTAAAATAGTAGTTGGAAGGAATAGAATAAAAATGTTCATAGTTCATACAAACTCAAAACAAATTATAATACGTCCAAAGTTCATACAAATAGCCTAGCACAATTGCTCCGCAAACAAAGCATCGGCAAGTTGGTCACGAAAAGTGTTTCCATCTTCATCACCTAAATGATTGTAGCCTGGTTGAGATGAGGATGATGCCTTCGTCTTGATCGCACGTGTCAAAGTCTACATGCATGTAGTTATGAAGTGCCATGCATGTAAGGATTATTTTGGTTTGTTTTGCCATAGGATAATTTGGTAAGTTCAATAAAATCCTCTACTTCATCTTCAAAACACCAAAAGAGCACTCAATGATGTTGTGAAGTGAGGAATGTAAATAATTGAAATGCTTTCTTTTAACACTTGGTCTTGGACCATTGCGAAACTCTAGCAAATGGTACTTTATTCCCTGTATGGCACGAGATATCCTAACCGGTTAGATAACCCGAGTCAACATGATAAAATTACCCTACAAACAATTATTCAAAAAATATCAGAAAATAAAAACCCTCACAAAAGTTGGAAACTGAACTTGTCATTTCAGTTTACCATGTGGAGGATGTGGGACCTTATCATCATATTTGGTTATAGCATCATTGAATACCCGCATGTCATGCACTAGTCCTGACCATCCTACCACAGCAAAGGTGAATTTCATATCAAAGTCACATGTAACATTTGCAAGGTGCTAGAATAACTAACCATGTGAAACAAACTAATATTTGCTAGGTACCGAACATTTTGTTGAGGCACTACTAATGTGAATAGCAACAATTAACAATAAAAGGTACTGAACATTTACAATCATCACATAACACACTTAAAATCACATGAAGTGGTTTAGCCAATTTTAAAACAGCTTTAAACAGTAGGAACAGGGCCATCTCTTGTACAACTGATAAGCTCATAATTTGAAATATTGAAGCCAGATAAACATTTAAAGCTATCATGTATGCTTATGGTGGAACTATCAGCTACAACAACACAAGCCGACAAATCACCATGTGAAATTTCTGCTTCAACGCCTATCCATTGAATTAAAAATTCATGCAAGGTAGAAGGAACACATTAATTTGCATGTATCCAATCATGACCTAAAAATAAGCTAAAGGCACCTTGTGTCTCGGCGACGAAGAAAGCGGTAGCCAACGTCTTCTTCCAATGGTGAGCTCCATAGAGACAATGCCTTTAGCACCCATAGGCTTGCCTCCCACACCACTAACAGTCATGTTGATCTTGATCAGATCCTTATCTAAGCCTCCCAATTTCTTGAACATATAACAGGTTATCAAGTTGATAATAGCCCCTCGTGTCGGTGTTTAGACTCGGCAATCTACCGAGAGGGGTGCCCGAGGTAGTGTTTGGTTTGTGAGGCTCACTGAAATCAGAAACTCGAAAGTGAACACAGACACACGATTTAGACAGGTTCAGGATGCTAGATTGCGTAATACCCTACATCCTGTATGTTGGTTGGATTGAATTGCTTTGGAGGGGGTCCCTGCCTCGCCTTATATTGCCGGGGGCAGGGTTACAGGTTGGTTGATTTACAAGAATACTAGTCGGATTCGACTAAGCGAGTCCTACTCTAATTGCTACGAGTAGTTTTACTAATCCTCGACTAGTTCCTGTCCTGCCAGGTAGACCACGCTGTCCTGTACTGTAGTCTCCATGTCAGACACATCTCGGTGTCCAGCCCTGCATCTAGGACTATCCAAACCTTCTGGTGGGCTCATAGATGTATGTACGACAAGCCTCCGAGTACTTTTTAGTCAAATGCAGTAGTCCCGAGTACTTTTGTAGGCTTCACCAACTAGTTTTGGTGTTCTTCGAGCACTTCATCGGGTTGAGTCTTCAAACGTAGTCGAGCATTGCCATGCGGCTAGAATGTGCTCAAGCCTCATTTAACTTAGTATTGAATCCTTCAATCTTGAATTTTTATATGGCAGTACAATGAAAGTCGCACTCCATATGGAGTAGCCCCCAAGCCTTAGGTTGAATTAAAGAATCAGGCTAAGGGTTAATCTGTAATTTGCACCATTTTCTCCTTAAAACCTAGAGAAAAAAAACCTTTTGCCGATGGGCACGTGGCACATAGCCCCCAAGCTGTTACACGATTAGTTTGGTGGATATAAGGGTAAACCTTTGGTCAACGTGACCATCTGTCAACAGTAACCTTATGTCTTCCAAAAATAGTGGTAACTGTCAATCAGATATGAAATCTTCGGGTCCATTAAACCTGAATATTCCTTTATTCCCGCCGTTGTTACTGTGCCTTGGTTATAAATAACGGAGAAAAACATCCTTTCCATTTTAGCTTTGCCATCTGCTCTTTAAACTTTTGCACTGTAGCCCTAGCGCCGCCACTGCCCGATCCTTGAGCGCTAGCGCCACCATCCTCCACTACTCAGCCCCTGAGCGTATGCGAAGGAAGACACTCGTGGCAACAAGGATGGGGAAGAAAGCAGTTGTAGCCAAGGTAGTTGAAGGCTGTAAGAAGAAGGCAGACAAAAATAAGAAGATTCAACTGCCTGCCCCCAAGTATGGGAAGACGGATCAAACAGCTCCGCCGACTCTAGCATGTGCCTGGAAGTGATCATCACTGAAGGAAGAATACATCAAGGCACTAGTAGCGGCCAATCTCTTCTAGGACCAAGACATCATCAAGTGGAGATCCACCTATGGCAACCCATGGCCGCTGGAGGGGTACCTGGAGGAGACGGTAATCTTCTCGCATTTCATTGAACGCAGCCTTGCTTTACCCGCCTCCAATAAGTGAATCCAATACCACCATGACATTGGTGGTTTGCAGGTAGTCGGGGAGGTGGCTGAGGCGGAGAGGGAGACTACTAAAGTGGCGCAACAGTAGCTGCCAGCAATCGAGGAAGTTATTGAAATTGAAGATGATCTAGAATGCCTCGTCGCTAGGGTGGAACCTGCCAGCGCAAGGACTACTCAAGGAACAGAGGCAGCGGAGAAATCTGGCGAGGATCACACTGCGACCCAACAAGCCGTGCCAAAGAAGCCGTCTCCAACCATCAAGCCACTACGCTTGTTAGGAGAGCCCTCTCTGAAGCTGAGGTGTTCTTCAAAGTAAGCCTCGCTACCCTTTTTAAGTAGTAATTGTAACTTGTTAGCAACTTGTTGTATGTATTTGACAACTTGTCTTTTGTAGGAAATCCTCTAGCATGGAACTGGGAGGACCAAGCGTGAAGCTTGTGATTGATGGCAGTACCCACTCAGTCCAGGATGTTGCTCCGGCACCAACAAGTCTACCACCAAAAGAAAACCCTGCGCTGGCGAGTAACCTAGGTGCCATATTACTTGTAGCTACATTGATGCAGGACGTGATTTCTTTGCTGACTAATGCTGTGGTGCTAGCCCTTGAGCAACCTGTTGGGGTTTAAACCCGGTAACCTACCAAGGGGAGTACCCAAGGTAGAGTTTTGGTTGGTGGGTGTCATCGAAATCAGGAACTCAATGGTGTACGTAGGCACGCGATTTAGACAGGTTCGGGCTGCTAGATTGCGTAATACCCTACGTCCTGTGTGTTATTTGCTTTATTCAATTGAACCTGTTTGGAGGGGGTTCATGCCCGTCCTTATATATTGGAGGAGCAGGGTAACAGGTCGGTTATTTTATAAGAGTACTAGTCGGATTCGACTAGAGAGTCCTACTCTAACTGCTACGAGTAATATCCGGTCCTTCGACTAGTTCCTATCCTCCACGTAGACTACGCCGTTCTGCATCGTAGTCCCCATGTCTGACATGCCTCGGTGTACAACCCTATATATGGGTCTGTCCAAACCTTCAGGTGGGCCCATAGATGTATGTACGACAAGCCCCCAAGTACAGTTTAGTCAAATGCAACAGTTCCCAGTACCGTTACGGGCTTCATCCTAACTAGTTGTTGATGCTCTTCTGAGTACTCTGACGAAGCTGAGCCTTCAAGGGACTCGGGTACTACCATGCGGCTAGAATGTGCTCAAGCCTCATTTGTTGTTGTCTTGAATATCTATCCTTGAACTTTTATATGGGAGTGCGATGAAAATTTCACTCCATAGGGAGTAGCCCCCAAGCCTTAGGTTGAATCGAAGAATCAGGCTGAGGGTTAATCTGCATTTGCGTTGTCTTCACCTTAAACTCTGGAGAAAAAACTTTGTAGCCAACGGGCACATGGCACACAACCCTCGAGCCGTTACCCGACTAGTTTTAGAAGGTATAAGGGTCAAACACCAGTGATCGTGATCGTCACCAACAGTAACCTTATCTCTGGTGGTAACTTTGGAAACTGATGGCTGGATGTGAAAATTACAGCCAGAGGCAAAAAAACCGGGGCTATTACCTCCATTCATTTCGCTTATGTTATAAATAGATGAGGGAAGTTACCCCCGTTTACTCCACCATTGCCATCTGATATTTGCGCTGAAAAAACCCTACTGCCCAGCGCTGCCGCAATCCAATCTGAGAACCCTAACACCACCTCTCTCCTGTGAGCCCCCGAGCGTATGCCTGAGAAGAGGCTCGTGACATTCAAGATGGGAAGAAAAGCATCTGCTTCTAGGGGTGCCGAGGGTTCCAAGAAAAAAATCTGGAAATGGGAAGGAGCCATAGCTAGCTCCGCCGAAATTTGGGAAGACGAACCAGACTGCGCCACCGACTCCTGCCTTTGCCTGGAAGAGGTCAACCATGATGGAAGAAGAGATCCAGGCATTGGAGAAGGTGAAGCTGCTGCAAGACCAAGCGACCATAGGCTGGAGATGTGCTTGCAGTAATCTGTGGCCGCTAGAAGAGTACCCCGAGGAGATGATAACCTTCGCCCACTTCGTCGAGCAGGGTTTTGCCATCCCATCCTCTAATTTTTTACGGGGCCTTTTGAATTATTAATAGCTTCAGCTGGTCCACCTCAATCCGAATGGTATTCTCCACATTGCTATTTTCGTGCACCTGTGCGAGGCTTTCTTGGGGAGTCATCCCCACTTTCAACTGTTCTGCAAGATATTCCGGATGAAGCCGCAGCCAAAACTGGAGTGTACTGCAGTAGTTGGGGGCGTCGGAATTCAGATGCGGGAGAATAGTAGTAGCTTGTACTTGGAGTATGAGTTGTTGGAGTCACACTCTAGGTGGAAGGAGAAGTGGTTCTACATTGGAGACCATGATCCAAAGCTACCAAAGGTGACTGGTCACCGCCCAAAATGGAACAACAGGTGGATAGACGAGCTGAAGCACAGGAACAGTCTTCAAGTACCCGAGCTCTTAGGCAACATCGTCCAATTGAAGAATCAAGGACTGATAGGAGTTGGAGTAGCCTTCAGTTTTATGAAGTGGCGAGTTCAACCCTGCAGCTCCGCCACACCTAGGGCTATGAGTACTCGAGCCTCAACGACCCATCGAGGATGACGCTTGAGGAAATCTCCATTGATGGGGTAATGGAGAGGTTGAGGCGCATGTTCAAAAATGGTAGTGAGATCCCCCGAGTAGTCCCAGAGTACTGCACCACCAACCCACCAAGAGCAGTAAGTACCCACGCATGTTCAAAAAGGCCGTTGTTGTTTTTTGACTCATTTGTCTTCATGCAGAAAGTTATACTTGTGTTCTATTCACCCCCTCCTCCTCCTGGCTCTGACGACATTGAGAGTGCTTTGCGGGTTTTTAGACGACAAGTTGCTATAATGGGGGCCGCGGAGGAGGTGGAAGAAGAAGAATCTGAGTCCTTCAGCAGCTCAGACTCTGATGCTGCTGGGGCATATTGTGTGAAGGTCCATGCCTCGGACAAAGCTGGGACGTCCTCTAGCTCATCGAAGTGCTTTGCGGATGATGAGCTTGAGACCGCTCTAGCCCCATCACCGAAGAAGAAGCGGATGGTCACTAGGACACACGCTCTGAGTACTCTGCACATCGTTGAGCTCGCGCCCCGCCGGTAATAACCTTCAAAGAAGGGCAAGACCCTGAGGTGCGGGTTCAATTATATATGTATACTGATGACACGACTACTCATCAGGACAGTTGGTCTTTGCAGGTAGTTGCGCAAGTAATAGAGGTGATGGAGGCGACTACTGACGCCGTCCCGCCTGAAGCTCCAGTAGGCAGGGAGGTCGCCGCGGTTGAAGGTGACCTAGAGCTTCCTGCTGCTGAAGTGGATCCTGCGGGTATTGAGGTGTCCGTGCAAGGAGAAGGAAGAACTGCTTTGGATGGCAGTAGTCGATCTTTATTAGAACAAGCCTCGCTAGGGACCCTTCCACCACTGTCAAGCCCCTATGCTTGGTGGGAAAACCGTCGCTGAAACTACGATGATCCGCGAGGTAAGTTAATCTGACATGGTTGAGTACCAATTCTAGTTTGAGTAGTTGGTTGTCTTCCATCACTAATATTCTGTGTTGTGAAGGACGTCTTCTAGCATGGGTCTTGGGTCGTCGGGTTCAAGGCCAACAACCGATGGTGCTAGCCACCCGATGGAGGATGTAGCCCCCGTGCCCACTGTACCACCGACGGAGGAAGATCCAACTCCGGTGTAGAGATAGGTGTCGCATCACTCGTTGTTGTGCTGATGCACGACATACTCAAGTCATTGTCTGATGTTGCAGTGTTAGCCCCCGAGCATGTTGTACCCGGGGCCCTTCCCATGGCGATTCCCGTGGAGATTTTGTCCTCACCTGTGGCCATGGAAGCTATCCCCCTCAACATTGCTGCTCCCGAAGCCCCCGAGCTTGAAGTCGCCCGAGCCCTTGAAGGCGTGGCCGCCACTGTTAGGACGTCTTCCGAGGCCGGCACATCGTCGAGCCTAGAGATGATCCTGGTGCCTAGCGAGAGGGTTGAATTGACCATTGAAGCTCAGGTAATTCCTAAGGGAGACCAATTGGTTGAAGATCCTCAGCTGGATGCACAAATGGTAGCCACCATGATCGAGATGAACCGGCGCATCACATCCTACACCGAGGTAAGTTTGAACTTAGCTTTTTACTTCACTTCTGGATGCCCATAATTTGTACTCTATGCGGTACCCGAATACTGATTTCTGGATAACAGGACTTGATCAACCGCTCCTGCTGGAAGTCCCAGTTGCTGCGGGACTATGGCGAGGCCGTGCGGCGTGCTGAGGCGTTGAGAAGGAGCTAGCTGAGGACCGACAGCAAACTTCCCGACTCATCATGAAGCTCGACAGCACAATGGTGACCTTTCAGGTGCAGATTCAAGAGTTGGAAAAGAAGGAAGAGAGCATTGTTGCTCGGAAAAAATCACTGAATTAGAAGCTTGAAGGTGAGTACTCCTCTTTTTTTGTGTGCATCTGCTATTAGCCTGTAGTATTTTTGACTAACATTGGGTCTCTATTTCTGCAGAGTACAAGAATCAGGAACCCCAGTTGAAGGCTTCGATAATTGATTGAAAGAACGCATACTACCAGGCCACTGATCAGCATGACAGGCTCGGGCAGCAGGTGTCCAAGCTGGAGTGCGACTTGGAGAAAGAAACCAAGATGCACCAGGATGGCGAGGTCAATCTGATCAACGCCATGACAACTATCCAAGCGTAATAGGCCGAGCTTAGGTCCTGTAAGCTGGAGCTGCAAGAGTTATCTGTGGTGGCCCGACCTTTGGCTGACATGGTGGAGCCCCCAGTCGATGGCGCGGATCCTTGTCCGCTGGTAGAGAGACTCCAAGATGCACTGGGAAAGATAGCCAGCTACATCCAAGGGATGTCGAAGTCCATCTCGAAGCAGCTGCTGGCTTTCGTGAAGTCTTTCTATCCCGACGCCGACTTCACCCCTATTGCGGAAGGGATAGTGGGGGATTGCTCGGACGATGTCTTCTAGCAACATTTGCAGGAGGTGGATCCCATCGCCGAGGAAATCGCCAAGCACCTGGACTTGCAATGAATTTCCTATCTTTTGTAATAGGAAAAACATTAGCTTTGTAATAGGGTGATTTTCAAATACCATCAAGTCTTAATGCATATTCATTGCTAGTGACTTGTTTATCTTTGATGTTTAGTGCTTTTCACACTTGGTCCTGATTTTGCTCGTATGACCGAGGTGAGTGTTTGCGCAAGGTAACTATTGTGAGCCTCTTTGGAAGCAAATTGTTGAGTAGTCGGGTATCCGAGCTTTTCGGTAGTAGACATTGAGTAGTCTCTTCAGGATTCCGCTGGCTAGGGCTTGTCTCCTCAACTTCTATGAGTAAGGTCAACGCTGTGCCCTAGGAACCTGGAACTGTGAAACTCATTAACACGAGCAGTGTTTAAGACAACTTTGTCAAAAGTTACTCGGGTAATTTATACACTCCTAGGGGATTTGATGGCTCTAACGCCACTAGTTCGCTTGGCAAACGGCCAGATGAGTTGATAACTCATGTAGACTTTTAATTACAAGTCATATTGGGGCATTGTGGCTCGAAGAGCTCATTGGCTCGTTAAGATTCTGCTGACCCGCTTTTGCGAGCCGTAATTGAGGCGAGAATGGGTAGTTGAATGTCAACAAAAATAACTGCATTATTATGCTGAAAACTTACAACAGTGGCCAGTAGCTTATTTACAATGTTGTGTAGTCTTCTGACTACGGATAGAATCAATAGAGAAGCTCGATATCCCACGAGTTGTTGACATCTTCGCCAGAGAGGTGTTGTAGCATATATGATTCTTAGCCTGTGACCTTGGATATGATGTACGACCCTTTCCATGGAAAATTAAGCTTGTGCAGCCCCTTGGTGTCTTGGATACGCTTGAACACCATGTCGCCTATGTTGAAAGATTGTTCTTTAACGTTGCAATCATGATAGTGGTGTAGAACCTCGAGGTACCTTGAAGACTGGATGAGTGCTACACAACGGGCTTCTTCTAGGCTGTCTAAGTCCAGACGCCTTGTTTCCTCTACCGCTCCTTCATCGTATTGCTCAACTATTGGAGATTTC
This sequence comes from Setaria italica, assembly GCF_000263155.2. NCBI lineage: Eukaryota > Viridiplantae > Streptophyta > Magnoliopsida > Poales > Poaceae > Setaria > Setaria italica. Next base: position 7,950,307 of record NC_028457.1, read on the forward strand.
CACATCACATTGGTGGGGAGTATAACTTCTGATCCGTAGACCAAGAAGTAGGGCGACTGCCTCGTAGGCTTGCATGACTAAGTACGTAGCCCCCAGAGAATGTTGGGTAGTTCCATGAGCCACTTTTCTCCTTTGGTGTTGCCAATGTCATGCAATCTTTTCTTCAAGGCTTCTAGTAGCATCGTGTTGGCATGCTCAACCTGGCCATTAGCCCACGGGTGAGCGATAGAAACGTACTGAACGTTGATTCCACTATTTTCATAGTACTCCTAGAACTCGTGGTTGTTGAAATTGGACCAACTCTGTGATTATCCGATTTGGGAATCCATAACGATGGATGATCTCGTCGAGGAAATCGAGTACTGTATCTGCCTTGGGGCAGATTACTGGCTTGACCTCGATCCACTTGGTGAATCCTCCAGGCGCTGTAGGAAGCGGATCAATCATGTCGAGCCCCCAGCATGCGAAGGGCCATGTTGGCGGTATGGTGATAAGCTTGTAGGTAGGGACATGCTGCTGCTTGGCGAAGAATTCACAACGCTGTCACCGGCGGACTAGTTCTTCAGCGTCCGCTAGGGTGATGGGCTAGTAAAATGCTGCTCTAAAAGCCTTGCCCACGATTGTGCGTGAGGAAGCATGGTTACTACAAATGCGCTTGTGTATCTCCTCCAATATGTCCTTGCCGCCTTGTCGTGTGACGCACTTCATGAGTACTCCTGAAGACGCGCCTCTTCTGTAGAGCTTGTCCCTGACTAGAACGTAATTCTTACTTCGTCATAGAATCTGCTCTGCCTATGTCTTATCCGAGGGTAGTTTTTGCTCCCTTATGTAGTCGATGAATGGGGTTCTCCATCGACATCAATCATCATCACCTCCCAATCTGGTGCCTCAAGACTACGATCGGTGGTTGTAGACACCGGCTCCGCTATGGAAGGTTTGCGTAATTCGTGGACGAACACTCCTGCTAGGACTTGGGCGTGAGTTGAGCCCAGTTTGGGCAAGACGTCCGCGTCGACATTGTTATCGCGGACTACATGGTGAAACTCCAGGCCCAAAAATTTGTTTTCGAGCTTGCGTACTTCCATATAGTATGCATCCATGTTCTCCTTGTTGCGATCCTACTTGTCGTTGACTTGGTTGATCACTACCAGTGAGTCACCATAGACCAACAATCTTTTGATTCCCAGCGATACCGCCAGGTGGAGTCCGTGCGGTAGCACTTCAAATTCAGCTTCGTTGTTGGATGCCTCCTAGAAGATCTGCAAGACATATTTGAGTTGCTCGCCTTTGGGGGATATCAAGAGTACCTCTGTGCCGGCACCCTCGAGCTTGAGAGACCCATCAAAGTACATGACCAGATGCTCTAGGCGCTCAGCTGGCATTGGTAGTTGATTTTTCCGCCATTCTACCATAAAATCGACTAGAGCCTGGGACTTGATCACGGTTCTTGACTTGAAATCTAGGGATAATGCTTCGAGTTCCAGTGCCCACTTCGAAATCCTGCCTGTGGCATCTCGATTATGGAGAATTTCGCCTAGGGGGAAGTTAGTGATGATGGAGATCTTGTGTTCCTGGAAGTAGTGCTGCAACTTCCATGAGGTGAGTAGTATGGCGTATAACAATTTCTGGACCGGTGGGTTCCTGGCCTTGGAATTTGAGAGTACTTCGCTAACGAAATAGACGGGCCTCTACACTTTGTATACATGGCCAAGTTCTAATCTTTCAACTACTATCACCGTGCTTACGACGTTAGTAGTTGTCGCGATGTAGAGCAGCAAGTCTTCGTTAGGGCTAGGCGCCGTGAGGACCGGTAGCCTTGAGAGGAAGTCCTTCAACTATTGCAGGGCTTAGTCTACCTCTTCGGTCCACTGGAACTTGTCTTGCTACTTGAGTAATTTGAAGGAGGGAAGGCCCCGTTCTCGAAGTCTTGATATGAATCTGTTGAGGGCCGCGATACACCTAGTCAGCTTTTGAACATCTTTGATGCCAGACGGAGCTTGCATATCGATGATGGCAGGTATCTTCTTGGGATTTGCCCCAATGCCTCTGTGGCTAATTATAAACCCGAGTAGTTTCCCGGATTGTACGCCAAATATGCACTTTGTTGGGTTGGGATTCCACCAAAATTTCCACAGACTAGCAAAGGTCTCCTCCAAGTCAGCGATGAGGTCATTTGGATTTTTGATTTTGACTACCACGTCGTCCACGTACACCTCAATGTTGCGGTGTAGCTATTTCTGAATGCACATCTGGATTGTGCATTGATAGGTGGCGCCTGCATTCTTCAACCCAAAGGACATCGTTGTATAGCAGAAAGCTTCATAAGGGGTGATAAACGCGGTCTTGGCCTGGTCTTCTTCCTTGAGAGCTATCTGGTGGTACCCCGAGTAGCAATCTAGGAAATAGAGTTGTCGCATCCGGCAGTGGAGTCAATGACTTGACCGATCCTCGGGAGCCCAAAGGGGTCCTTTGGACAATACTTGTTGAGATCTGTGTAATCAACACACATTTCCACAGACTAGCAAAGGTCTCCTCCAAGTCAGCGAGCCGCTCAAGATGGTAGACTTCTTTTGTGAAACCCACCATGAGTAGTTTTGCCAACTCTTGATGGCTTCCCTTCTGTCCTGGGTGAATCGTCGTAGTTGTTGCCTCTTTTGAGTAGCTTTCAGATCCACAATTAGTGAATGCTCGATCAGCTCCTTGGGCACCCCTGGCATGTCTGCTGGTTTCCACGCAAAGATGTCTTGGTTGGCCCGAAGGAAGCTGATTTTCTATTTTTGATCCAACTCTGAACTAATTAGGGCTGTCTTGGAGGTGTCACCGGTCTCGAGGTCAATGGCTTTGTTGTCCATGCCACTTGCCGGCTTGACTTGGTAGCCCTCGACTTGTTCTCTAGAATGTTGAGTTTAGCCGGGGAGAGCTTTTTTGAGGTAGCAAAGACTTGTTGCATTGAATTGGGCACTTGAGAAGTTGTAGCTAACTCAATAGCTTCTGTGTCACACTCGTATGATTTCTTCAAGTCTCCATGGAGGGAGAGGACTCCCTTAGGTCCCGGCATCTTGAGTACTAAGTACACATAATGCGGGATGGCCATGAACTTGGCCAATGCTGGTCTTCCAAGGATGGCGTGATAAGAAGCTCAAAATCCACCACCTCGAACCGGATGTACTCTGTCTGGTAGTGCTCTTTGGTCCTGAAGGTAACTGGTAGGAGTACCTATCCAAGAGGTATGGCCGCGTTGCTTGGGATGATCCCATAGAAGGGAGAGTTCATTGGGGTGAGCATCTCTGTGATGTCAAGGCCCATCTTCTTCAAAGTCTTGGCGAACAGGATGTTGAGGGCGCTGCTGCCGTCGATGAGTACCTTGGTGAGCTTGGAGCCAGCAACAACCGGGTCCAAGACGAGAGGGAATTGTTCTGGTTATGAGAAATTAGTCCACTAATTTTTCTGAGAGAAGGTAATTGGTACCTCAGATCACTTGAGGGGCGTGTGTATAGCAGGCTCAATAGACATAATCTCTCATAGCACTAGCTTCTGGGACCGCTTCGAGGCAGTACCCGGGATCCCACCAAAAATGACATTGACAGTGTTAGATGGGGTCTAGAACTTTCCATTGCCGTTGTCTCCGTCATCTTCCTTGGCTTTTCCTTTGTCTTAGGTACCCGATGGCTTTGGCAAGTCCTTCATTACTCTGTTTAGGCTATAGCTATATATCGCAGCGTGTTTGTGGTGAGGATGCCACGGGCACTAATTTTTTCATGAGCTTGCTGAAAGTGAGCCTATCTTGGCTTCTGCCACCTCCTTTTTTGGATGATTGAGATATCGCCACGATAGTATTGTCTGGCTTGTGCTTGCGGTTGTGACCTCCTGAGTAGTTATTTCGGTGATCGCCATTGCGGTTCTTGTTGTTGTCCTGGCCGTTGCCCTGATTGTTGTTGTGCTGGCCTCGGTTGCGATTTGACTCGAACGTTTCAAGCTCCTTGTTTTCTTCATCTACCATGCTTGCTCCATAGTCTTGTGTGACTTGACATCATGGGGGCACCGCCTGCCATAGTCTTGGAACATACGGTGATCGTAGAGACCGTTCTGGAAATAGTCGATCACATCTTGCTCCGAGATGTCTATAATGGTGGCCTTCTTATCGAAGAAACAACACAGATAGCTTCACAGGGTCTCGTCTCGTTGTTGCTTGATTTGTGCTAAGTCAATTCTGTTGCCTGGATGCTGCATTGCACCCGCATAGTTGTTGGTAAACGCCCTCTTGAGGTCCTGCCATGAGTCAATCGGATTTGACTTCAATGACTCAAGCCAAGTAAGCGGCGCTGATTCCATGCATATGGGGAAATAGATGACTTTTGTGTCATCGTTCCCTCCTGCAGCTTGACTTGATAATGAGTAGCATCGGAGCCATTGAACTGGGTCTTGCTTGCCATCATATTTGGAGATGCCTAGAGGTTTGAATTTCTCGGGCAGAATAGTCTTCCTAACCCGACTTGTGAAAGTCGGGAAGCTATCATTGTCGTTGCCCTTATAATCAACTTCGACTTCATGCTCATGACACCATCCTTCGAGTGCCGGTGGAAGCCTCCAGCGCCGTCTGCGACGTAGACCCAAGAGCCGAAGATCAACGTCGCTCTTACTTCGAACGCGATTGTGGGTTTGATGATGACTTGTGCCTTCGAACTCGCAAGGGAAATCTTTGCAACTTCCCCTACCTAGCATGCCAGCTGTTGTTGTTTAAACCCGGCAACCTATCAAGGGGAGTACCCAAGGTAGAGTTTTGGTTGGTAGGTGTTAACGAAATCAGGAACTAGATGGTGTATGTAGGCACGTGATTTAGACAGGTTCGGGCTGCTAGATTGTGTAATACCCTATGTCCTGTGTGTTATTTGCTTGTATTCAATTGAACTTGTTTGGAGGGGGTCCTTGCCCGTCCTTATATATTGGAGGAGAAGGGTTACAGGTTGGTTATTTTACAAGAGTACTAGTTGGATTCAACTAGAGAGTCCTACTCTAACTGCTACGAGTAGTCTCCTAGTCCTTCGACTAGTTGCTGTCCTTCACGTAGACTACGCCGTCCTGCATCGTAGTCCCCATGTCTGACATGCCTCGGTGTACAGCCTTTTATATGGGTCTGTCCAAACCTTCAGCTAGGCCCATAGATGTATGTATGACACAACCAGTGCCTGAGGCCGTAGTGGCGACTACCTCTGGCACCATGGCTACTCTTGTAGCCCCCGAGCCAAAGGTAGAGACCGAAGCTGCGGAGGTCCTGGAAGTCATGGCGGCCATCCCATCTTCCAAGCCAGGCTCACCAACAAGTCATGACATGGTCCTACTCGGCATGACAGATGCTGAAGCACACGGGGAGTCGCTGGTAGCAGGGGAGATTAATCTCAAAGATATTCAGCTGATCGACGACCCGCTGCTGGACATGGAGATGGTGGCCGGGATGATGGAGATGTATCGTTGTGTTGGAGTATATGCGGAGGTAAGTCCCATCCCACTTCTTCCATAACTTGAAATTTGTACCTGTACCATGACACGAGTACGTATTTTGTGGTATAGGATGTCATCAGGCACTCCCGACGGAAATCACAAATGCTGCAAGGCTACGGAGACGCAGTGATCCGTGCATAGGCCATGGCCGAGGAGCTCGCCAAGGAGAGGGAGTACTCCTCCCGGCTGCTGATGAAGTACGACGGACAAGCCACCGAGTACTGAAACAGTGTCCAGCATTTCGAGGAGGAGAAGGACCATCTCATGAAGCGCAACAAGTGTCTGAAGTAGCAACTGAGTGGTGATTGATCTTCTCCCTTGGTCTTCGAGTACTGATTACAGTTTGCGATGCTGAACTTATATTGAATTATTCCCACAGTGCTTGAGAAAACAAAAGAAGATCTCGAGGGCCAAGTTGTTGACTGGCAGAACTCCTACTATCAGGTGATGGACCAGCATGACAAGCTATCTGCGCATGAGAAGAAGATGCATGAGGATGGGGAGGTTGACTTGGTCAATGCCATGTAGGCCCTCCAGGAGCACGAGGCCGAGCTTGAGGCTGCGAAGCTTGCTCTGAAGGAGCTATCCGAAGCAGCTCAGCCTATTGCGGACATGGTGGAGCCCCCAGATGAGGATGTGGAGGCCTGCTCTCTGTCTGAGATACTCAAGGAAGTGCTAGCAAAGTTCACCAGCTACGTCCAGAAGATAGCAAAATCTATCTCAAAGCAGTTGCTGGGTTTCGTGATGTCCTTCTACCCGCAGGTGGATCTTGCTCCTGTCATGGAAGGAATAGCGGAGAACTGCTTAGATGAAGTTTTCCAGTAGTACCTGCAAGAGATGGATCCTATCATGGAGGAAGTTGCAAATCGCTTGGACCTTGAGTAGTCTTGTAAAAAGTGAACATTAGTTCTTTGTAATATAAACATAATATGAATGACATGTAAATAATTCTAAGTCTTGTTGCAATTTTTATTGCTTTCTAACTTGTTGTTTTAGTGCCTTTTACGAACTACTCTGATAGTTGCTCATACGGTAGACGTAAGTGTTTGCGCGCAAGGCTTCTTTGATGAGCCTCTTCGGATACACGATGTAGAATACTTTACGATGCGACTCCTTTCTGCAGAGTACTAGTAGTTGAGGTATCCGGGTAGTCAGACCTCTCGAGCGAGTAGTCTCTTTAGGATTTCGTCGACTAGAGCCTATGTTTACAACCTCTCTAGGTTGTATCGATGTTGTGCTCTCGAAATCCTAGAACTAGAAACTTGTTATTACAAGCCGCGACTAGACAGACTTGTCTAGCAGATGGTAACTCGGGTAGTTTAGTTAACTCCCGAATTGCTGACAACCTCTTCTCTGCGAGCCGCCAAAGGACAAATTTCTCCAATGAGTTGACTTAACTCATGAATTGTACCGTGGACTTGTCTTTGCAAGTCGCTTTTGGATAATTTTGCTTGATGAGTTGAATTACTCAAATTTTTTTGCAAACTTGTTATTACAAGCCATGTGTGGGCAATTTTACCCCCAAAGGCTAAATAGTTTTGCGCAAACTTGTTATTACAAGCCGTGAGTTGGGCGATATTGCCCAGGGAGCTGAATAGCTCTGCGAACTTGCTTTTGCAAGTCGTAGTCAGGCAGAAATAAAGTAGTCATTTTATGACAAAAAAATAAATCTACTTTATTTAGATTGTAATTCTATAGCTAGGGCCAGTGGCCAATTTACATAAATATGTAAACTAAGGATAAAATCGATAAAGTTGCTCGATGTTCCATAAGTTGTTGACGTCTTCACCAGAGAGATGTTGGAGCCTGTATGACCCAGGTCCAGTGACCTTGGAGACAATGAAGGGTCCCTCCCATGGTGAATTTAGTTTGTGCAGCCCCTTGGTGTCTTGGATATGCTTGAGGACCATATCTCCTATATTGAATGAACGTTCTTTGATGTTGCGATCATGATAACGGCGGATTCCTTGAAGACACCTTGCAGATTGGATGAGTGCTGCACAGTGAGCTTCTTCAAGGCTGTCTAAGTCTAGACACCTTGTTTCTTCTACTACGCCTTCCTTGTATTTCTTGACTACTAGAGATTTCCACATGATGTCGGTGGGGAGGACAACTTTTGCTCCATAGACCAGGAAGTAGGGCGATTGCCTTGTAGGCTTCGACGGTTGGGTACGAAGCCCCCAGAGGACATTGAGTAGTTCTTTGAGCCACTTGCCCCCTTTAGTGTTTCCAATGTCATGCAATCTTTTCTTGAGAACTTCTAGTAACATCCCGTTGGTGCGCTCAACCTGGCCGTTGGCCCACGGATGAGCGACAGAGACATATCGGATGTCAATTCCGCTGTTCTCGCAATACTCCCAGAAGTCGTAGTTGTTGAAGTTGGAGCCCAGGCCTGTTATAATGCGATTTGGGAAGCCGTAGTTGTGGTAGAACCACCCAAAATAACCCGACTAAAGTGTGCGAGCAGATACTTAAATCAAGTTAAAATGGTAGTCTATCGGGTTTCCCCGATAAACCACATGTCTCGGATCGAAACAAAGCATACTCACACGAATGTGAGTGTAGAGATTACAACAATCTAGATAATTATTACAGGTCCCAAATTAAGTTATTACAAACTGAAAGTCCAAAAGCATAGAAGTAGAGTTTTCAGAGTTCAAGCAGCGGAAATAGTAGTCTAACATCGATACAAGATACCATGGTGAAGTCTGCCATGACATCAATCACCACGTTTCTTGCCGACCGAGGATGGGTCCCACTCAACCGTCCAACCTGAAAGGAGTTGGGTCGCCAAGTCAAACTGGCAACCAAGTCATTAACAACCATATTTGAAAACAGAGCCACAAGCAAGGCTGAGTATACTAATACTCCACAAGACTTACCTGTGAGGTGGTATCTACTCCACCGACTCCTAGACATGCAAGGCTTTTTGGCTGAGGGGTTTGTTTTTGCCAAAAGAGTCTAAAGTGTATCCTTAATTTCAAGTTTTAGCATTTTATTTGGAAAGTTATCCTGTTTCTAAATTTTAAAACAACTCAATTTAACATTTACCATTTTACCCTTCTTAGTTAACATTTGTTATTATTCCATTTAACTAGCTATTAATTTCAACAATTGTTTATGGTTGCATCAAGTAAGATATGGTTCTGAAACTTTTATAGAGACTTCCTACTCACAACAGTGAGCTACTGCAAAATTTTGGGATGCGTTTGACTTCTACAAAAATTACTAAAATTAAAACAGTACCCTGTGGTAGATTATCAAGATCTATTTTTAAATCAAGTTTCAGGGACAGCTTGAATCTGAAATTTTTACAGAAGGTTTCCAAGTCCCAACAGTGCCTACGATTAGTTTTTCAAGATTTAAAGAGCATGAAAACTATTTATCACATAAAAAAGTACATTAAACCACATGCATTTATTTAAGAAAGGTAAAACATGTATATTATAGAAGAAAGTATTTTTCCTAGTTAGTCATGTACAACAGGAGTATAACAAAATTTATTTTACATTTTTACCATTTTTCTACAAAATCCTACACATTTTCAAACTTTCAGCCATTTAAACCCAAAATAAAACAAAAAAGGAAAAAACGTTTCGCGGAGGGGCCCCTGGAAATTTTTAATCCTCACAACGGGATCCCTAGGGTTTGCATCTAAGACCCTGGAAAGAGTTTGGACCAAGCAATTGGGTCCTTGGCCCGGTCGGCGGCTAGCTGGCGCGATTCCGGCGAGCGGCGGTGGTGAGGGGGTGTAGAATGGCCACGGGTGTGTTCAGGAGCTCACCACAAGTCAATGCGGTGAAGGAAACGCAGGCGGAGGAGGCTTGATGACGGCGGTCCACGGTGAGGCTTCAGGCGCGATGGAGGGAGCTATTTTCCATTGCCGGTGGGGGCTGTGGTTGTCGAGGGTTTGCTCGGGAGGCTGGAGGGGCTCGCGTGTGGATCACCTGCAGGCTTAGGAGGTGGCAAGGCTGGCAAGAGGGGAGGGCTCCATGGTGGTGCTACTGGCGGCGCGGCGGAGCTTCTGGCGGAGGGGGAAAACGGTGGGGGAAGCGCCAGTGAGGGGCAAGGGTGCCTTTTATAGGCGCTGGAGGGTGTGAGGAGGGGCTGGGGGGGTTAGTGCGGCTGGGGTCCAATGAGGGTGCACGAAGGCGGCCGGCGACTGGGCGGTGGGAAGCAGGGCACGCGGCGGTAGGTCACAGCGGCGAGGAGTGGGCAGCCGGGACTTTGGTGTGCAAAATCCATCTTGCCGCATGCCAGGAGTAGTTGGGAGGCGCGCCTGTGTTTTCGCTTCACCAGCGACAAGTGGCTGGACGGCGGAGCCAAAGGCGGGTGGCGAGGTGGTGGCGACGGTCTGCAGGGGGGATGTGGTCCGCGCGAAGGCCACTAGCCGGGGAAGATGCAGCATGGGGAGGTTGGGATTGTGCGGGCGCGGGTTAGGCGAGATCCCGAGGCGTCTCGTTCCATCGTTGGCGGCGATAGGCCGGCAGAGCTGGTTTGCTAGGCGGTGTGATGTGGCGCGACAGACCACGCTGGGTGCGATCACCAGATCCAGTGCATGTGGGTGGCGCACAAGGGTAGCAGATTTTTAGCGATTTTGCTCAAAAATTTGATTTGGAACTTTGAAATCTCCAAATACAAAACTTGTTACCCAAACTATATTCTACAACTTCGACAAAAGCCTTTGGTTCAAAAACTGGCTAGATTGGGAGATAAAGCTGGGCAAACTTTGGTAGAACGCCGGACATGGCTTAGTTTGAAATCTGCCCCAATTTGTTTGTTTTGAATTTAAAATTTGAAGGCCTTCCACTAAAAACTCAGAAGATGTGCAAATAACAAAAGTTGTTTGTTTTCAAGTATTCTACAACTTTCATATTGGCCAAAAGTTGAGTTGTTATGCAAAATATGATTTTCCACTTCTACCCCTTTTATGCTTTTGGTGCATTTGAAAAGTTTTCAAAGGTTGGAATTTGAACTTTGGGGTGTTTCTCTAACTTTCCAACCTAAATTTTCTTGTTTTCACATTGGTTTCTTGTTTGCCCTGTTTGACTTCAATTTGCCCTTTTATGGTTCTTTCCAAAGTTTAATTGAAATTTGAAATTTACAAGTGGCAACTTGTGGTTTAGTGGTGATTTGAGTGCTTAAACACTTTAATTAACCTTTAAATTATTTTAGTTAAACTAGGGATGTTACAGTAGCGGTGGACAATTTCGTCGACGAAGTTGAGTACTTTGTCTGCCTTGGGGCAGGTTACTGGCTTCACCTCGATCCACTTGGTAAACTTGTCAATCACCACTAGTACTCAGTTGAATCCTACAGACGCCGTATGCAGTGGGCCAATCATGTCTGGCCCTCAGCATACGAAGGGCCAAGAGGGTGGTATGGTGATCAGCTGGTAGGTATGGATGTGTTGTTGCTTGGCAAAGAATTGACATCCTTGGCATCAGCGGACTAGTTCTTCGATGTCAGCCAGAGCTGTGGGCCAGTAGAATCCTACTTTGAAAGCTTTGCCCATGATTGTTCATGAGGATGCATGATTATCGCAGATGCCTTTGTGAATTTCCTCCAATATGTCCTTATCATGAGAGACACTTCATGAGTACTCCAAATGATGTAACTTGTTCTCCTTCTGTTTTGTCTAGAGGTAACTTGTGCTCTTTGATGTAGTTGATGAAGGGATTTCTTCAGTCTACGTCGATCATCATAACCTCCCGGTCTGGTGCGTCATGACCTCGATCGGTGGTTGTTGATGGCACCAGCTTCATTATGGATGGCTTGTGTAGCTCATGGACGAAGACCCCAGCTGGAACATGAGCACGAGTAGATCCAGGTTTGGATAGGATGTCCGCGGCAACGTTGTTATCGCGAGCTACGTGGTGGAACTCCAGACCTGAGAACTGGTTCTCTAGCTTGTGTACTTCCAGGTCGTACGCAACCATGTTGTCCTTGTGGCGATCCTACTCATCGTTAACTTGATTAATTACCACCAGTGAGCCACTGGACACCAACAATCTCTTGATTCCCAGCGAGACTGCAAGGCGAAGCCCGTGCAGAAGCGCCTCATATTCAGCTTCATTGTTGGATACCTCCCAGAAGATTTGCAAGACATATTTGAGTTTTTCACCTTTGGGAGATATTAAGAGCACTGCTGCCTTGGCGCCCTCGAGCTTGAGTGATTCATCAAAATACATAACCTAATGCTCTGGACGCTCTACTGGAGTTGGTAGTTGATTTTCCCACCATTCTGCCATGAAATCGACTAGTGCCTGGGACTTGATGGCAGTCCTCGACTTGAATTCTAGGGACAATGCTCCGAGTTCTACCGCCTACTTGGATATTCTTCCTATTGCAACCCGATTGTGGAGAATTTATCCTAGAGGGAAGTCTGTGATGGCGGAGATGTTGTGCTCCTAGAAGTAGTTTTGTAGTCTTCACGAGGTGAGTAGTATTGCGTATAGCAATTTCTGAACTTGTGGGTATCTAGCTTTTGAATCTGACAACACCTTGCTGATGAAGTAGACGGGCCTCTATATTTTCTATACATGGCCTAGTTCCAGTCTTTCAACCACAATCGTTGTACTAATAACATTAGTAGTCGCGGCAATATAGAGCAGCAAGTCTTCATTGGAGTTTGGCACCGTGAGGATAGGTGGCTTTGATATGAAGTCCTTTAACTGTTGCAGGGCTTGATCTGCCTTCTCGGTCCGTTGGAATTTATCTTGCCACTTGAGTAATTTGAGGAAAGGTAGCCCCCGTTCTTCAAGCCTTAAGATGAATCTATTGAGGGCCACCATGCATCCAGTCAGCTTCTAGACATCCTTCATACACGATGGGGCGTGCATGTCGGTGATGGCAGAGATCTTCTTAGGGTTAGCTTCAATTCCTCAATGACTGATGATGAACCCGAGTAGTTTTCTGGAAGGTACGCCAAAAATGCATTTTGTTGGGTTTAATTTCCACCAGAATTCTCGCAAGCTTACAAAGGTTTCTTCTAAATCTGCAATCAAGTCATCGGGATTTTTGGTCTTTACAACCACGTTGTCCACATATGCCTCCACATTGCGGTGTAGTTGCTTCTTGAAACATTCCTAGATTGCCCATTGATATGTAGCGCCTGTGTTCTTTAGCATGAAGGATATTTTTGTGTAGCACAAAGCCTCGTATGTGTTGTACATACATCTATGGGCCCACCAAAAGGTTTGGACAGACCTATATATAGGGCTTTACACCGAGGCATGTCAGACATGGGGACTACGATGCAGGGCGACGTAGTTTACGTGGAGGATAGGAACTAGTTGAAGGACTTGGAGACTACTCGTAGCAGTTAGAGTAGGACTCTCCAGTCGAATCCGACTAGTACTCTTGTAAAATAATCGACCTATAACCCTGTTCCTCCAATATATAAGGACAGGCAGGGACCCCCTCCAAACAGGTTCAATTAAATATAAGCAAATAACACATAGCACGTAGGATATTACGCGTGCCTACGTACACCATCGAGTTTCAGATTTCGGCAACACCCACCAACCAAAACCCTACCTTGGGTACTCCCCATGGTAGGTTGCTGGGTTTAAACACCGACACCTGGCATGCCAGGTAGGGGAAGTCACCAAGATTTCCCTTGCGAGTTTGATGGCACAAGTCATCATCAAACCCGCAATCACGTTCGAAGTAGGCGCGATGTTCATCTTCGGCTCCTCGGTCTGCGTCACATACGGCGCTGGAGGCTTCCACCGGCACATCGTGGAGGCCCTGGAGGAGAAGCTTTATGACATCAACCTTCATCGCCAATCTTTGGAGGAATTCGTTGAGAGATTCAACAAAATTTTCAACATGTTCCAAGGATTGAGAAGCAAGTCTGAGTACTACTCGGGCTCTACATCTACCAGGATTGGTTCTCATGAGCTGGCGATCCAGCCATCGTGCAAATCGATACAAACTCCAAGTCAATTCTTGTTTGGACTCCGTAATGCGGCTGCCACCTATCAGGCAGGCTTTTCCAGATTGCAATCCAACCCGAGTGCGATCGAGGACCCCGACTATGATCACTACTTAGATTCCAACAAGGAGACACCATTATCAGGTCCGCAGCAAGGTGTGGTGATCACTTCGACCGCCAAGGAAGATTCGTCTACTGGCCTGGCAAGAGGCCACCCACCCTTGCCCAGGAAAATGAGTCATGCTTCATTGCCCACCTCGATGTTCTCCCATACCAGGAAGGGACGCCCTTGTCCTCTATCCGTGAAGGCAACGGCTCTACAAAAGTCATCACCTCAAGTTCTGGAAGCCACTCTCCAAACAGAGAACTCTTCGCCCTCATCACTGGGCAAGATATGGAGAACGGTGATCCACCAGAGAGGAATCCTCGACACGAGCATCACCCAGATGATGTCTCCTAGGATGAACTCACTGCCAACGTCATCGGGGAGGAGACTAAAGCTTAGAGAATCCGGCGACGAGCAGGGAACGCAGTAAGGGCAGACAGTTGCTGCTAGCTTGCAGAGGGGCTCCCGATCATGAATCTGGACACCGCCTTCGAAGCAGTCCAAATGCGGCAACACCGTGCGCATCTCGCCACCATTGCTTCCATCCACCTTATTACCCGTGCCATGCCACAGAACAGATATACCAGGCAGTTGGTAGCGCTAGCATAACGCGTCTACGAACAACTCGATAGCCTCAGTATCACATACTCCATCCAAGCGAAGTCAGCACGGTAGTAGCCACAGAGGCCCTTCAGCTCGAAAATTTGAAGGCGTCAAACAAAACAGGGATATACTCGAGGGTAGTCGGACACCTTCTATGGGAGGCCGCCGCCACCACAGAGCCAATCCTGAGCCTGTGCGTCCCGTGGTGGATCTTTGAGAGGTGTTAAACAACAACTGTGATGCTCATGACATCATCGAAGGATGGCGTCGTGAGCATGAACTCGAAGTTGACTGCAGGGGTGATGACAATGATAGCTTCCTGGCTTTCATGAGTTAGGTCGGGAAGACTATTCTGCCCGAGAAATTCAAATGTCTAGGCATCTCCAAATATGATGGCAAGCAGGACCCAGTTCAATGGCTCTGATGCTACTCATTATCAGTTCAAGCTACAGGAGTGAATGATGACACAAAAGTCATCTATTTCCCCATATGTATGGACTCAGCACCGCTCACTTGGCTCGAGTCATTGAAGTCAAATTCATTTGATTCAAAGCAAGACCTCAAGAGGGCGTTTACCAACAACTACGTGGGAGCAATGCAGCATCCAGGCAATAGAATTGACTTGGCACAAATCAAGCAACAGCGAGATGAGACCCTGTGAAGCTACCTGCATCATTTCTTCGATAAGAAGGCCACCATTGTAGACATCTCAGAGCAAGATGTGAGCAAGTATGGGGTGATGAATGCAATTTTGATTTGATCATCTTCCTTCAGAGCTAACTGGTGATACCCTGAGTAGCAATTGAGGAAATGGAGTAGGGCACATCTAGCTGTGGAGTCGATGACTTGATCAATCTTAGGGAGCCCGAAGGGATCCTTTGGACAGTGTTTGTTGAGGTTCGGGAAGTCAACACACATCCTCCACTCGTTGTTGTTTTTCTTTCGCACCAAGACGGGATTGGAAAGCCACTCTGGATGATAGACTTCTTTTATGAAGCCTGCCGTGAGTAGTTTAGCTAGCTCTTTTTTGATGGCTTCCCTTCTGTCTAGGGCGAATCATCGTAGCTGTTGTCTTTTTGGTGCAGCTTTTGGATCCACATTTAGTGAATGCTCGATCAACTCCCAAGCACCCCCACATATCCGCTGGCTTCCACACGAAGATGTCTCTGTAGGCCCAAAGGAACTTGATGAGCACGCTTTCCTATTTAGCATCTAGCCCTGAGCCAACCAGGGCTGTCTAGGAGCTATCACCAATCTCAAGGTCAATTGCTTTAATGTCTACTTCACTTGCTGGTTTGACTTTGTTTTCCCACGACTTATTTTCTAAGATCTTGAGTTCTGACGGGGATGGTTTCTTGGAAGTGGTGAACACTTGCATCATCGAATTTGGCACTTGCTTAGTTGCAGCTAGCTCCATGGCTTCTGTGTTCCAATCGTACGATCTCTTCAAGTCTTTGCGTCCGGAGAGTACTCCCTTGGGTCCCAGCATCTTGAGTACGAAGTACACGTAGTGTGGGATGGCCATGAATTTGGCCAATGCAGGTCTTTCGAGGATAGTGTGGTACGTTGTTTTAAAGTCTGCCACCTCGAACTGGATGTATTCCGTCCGGTAGTGTTCTTTGGTCCTGAAGGTAACTGGCAAAACTACCTATCCAAGGGGTACAGCCATGTTGCTTGGAACAATCCTGTAGAATGGAGAGTTCGTTGGGGTGAGCATGTCAGCTATGTTAAGGCCCATCTTCCTCAGTGTCTTGATGAAGAGTATGTTGAGACCGCTATTGCCATCGATGAGTACTTTGGTGAGTCTGGAACAAGCGACTACTGGGTCCAGGATGACAGGATATTGTCCTAGGTCTGAGAAACTAGTACATCGGTCCTTCCTAGAGAAGGTAATTGGCACCTCGGACCATTTGAGTGTAGGGATACGAGGTAGGCTACACTAGCACAAATCAAAATTTCTACCGCGTAAAACCAGGAAGAACTGCCGTATAAGGATCACGGGATTACCACTCGACACACTACTGGTGCGGAAGATGTAGATTTGCGTCGATGCAACGAAGACGATCAACGTAGTCGTACGTAGTCGATTACGTCAACGTCCAGCAGCTCCTCAGCAGCTCGTCCACGTGCAGCAAGATCGCCCTCGTGCCAAGGCTCGTCGTCGGCTCGTCGTGGCTCGTCGGCGGCTCGTCGTGGCTCGTCGGCGGCTCGTCCAAGTGCTGCAGGTGCAACACCTCCAAGGTATCCACACGTGCAGGGAGGAAGCGTCGCAAGCCGGACTGCTAGATCCGCGAGTTGCAACAGGCGAGGGCGTGGGAGGCGCGGCAGATGTGTTTCACCAAAAGGTGTCAACCCTAGGGCGCCCCACCCCTCTATTTATAGAGGTTCCTGACGGGCCTCTGGGTCCGAGGCCCATTAGTACTTCTAAACCTAATCCAACTCGGATCAGATCCGAATTGGGCTTCCAACCCCTTAAGTGTGTGACCCTATGGATTCGGATACGCATAGACATGGCCCGAGTACTCCTACTCGGCCCAATAGTCGGTAGCGGCCTCTAGCAAGACGTGCCAACTCCTATACGCACACGAAGATCATATCAGACGAACCATCACAACATAATATACATGCTATTCCCTTTGCCTCATGATATTTGGTCTAGCTTCAAGCCGACCGCTCTTTCTCGATCCTGTGATTCGGAATCCCTTTGTAGGTTAACTCTTAACCGTACGTAGCATGGCCATGCATTTTCGGATCCGATCACTCGAGGGGCCCAGAGATATCACTCTCAATCAGAGAGGGGCAAATCCCATCTTGATTGACCATGTCTCATAGCATGCTTCTTGACAAACCTGAAAGCTACCTTTATAACTACCCTGTTACGGCATAGTGTTTGATAGCTCCTAAGTAGGTCGATCTACATCTTGAATACATGCGACAATCTCAGGTCCAAGGACAAAGCGTATATGTTGTTTAAAGAGAGAACTACTTCTCGTGTTGGGTCAGTCCCAGCACATGTCTCCACATGTGTCCACATTATTAGTTCAACATCTCCATGTCCATGACTTGTGAAACATAGTCATCAACTAATACATGTGCTAGTCTAATATTCATGTGTGTCCTCACATGAACTCCGACTAGGGACAACTTTAGAATAACCATACAAGTAAAGAGTTTCACATACAATTCACATAATTGCAAATCAATTCAAGTAGCCTTCAATGGATATTCAATGGACACAACATACAAATCATGGATACAAATGGAATATCATCATCTCTATGATTGCCTCTACGGCATACCTCCAACAGTCT
Organism: Setaria italica; assembly: GCF_000263155.2. Classification (NCBI taxonomy): domain Eukaryota; kingdom Viridiplantae; phylum Streptophyta; class Magnoliopsida; order Poales; family Poaceae; genus Setaria; species Setaria italica. Next base: position 7,967,765 of record NC_028457.1, read on the forward strand.
CCCACTTGCACTAGAGTCAATCTAGAAGGTACCTAATGCCCATAGCTCTTACATGCGCATCATGCTTAGCCTGCGGGAGTGGTTTTGTCAACGGATCAGAAATGTTCAGATCCGTGTGTATTTTGCATATCTTGATCTCACCCCGGTTAACGAAGTCTTGAATGAGATAAAATCGCCGCATTACATGTTTGTTCTTCTGGTGGTTCCTTGGCTCCTTTGCTTGCGCAATTGCCCCATTGTGTGTCCTCACATGAACTCCGACTAGGGACAACTTTAGAATAACCATACAAGTAAAGAGTTTCACATACAATTCACATAATTGCAAATCAATTCAAGTAGCCTTTAATGGATATTCAATGAACACAATACACAAATCATGCATACAAATGGAATATCATCATCTCTATGATTGCCTCTAGGGCATACCTCCAACATTGAGGAACATTGGTGTTGCTGGTTCAATGAACATTATCTCAAGAAGGGCGAGCTTCTGGGACCGCTTAGTATCAGTACCTGGTGTGTCGCCAAAAATGACATTGATGGTGTTGGATGGGTTTTGGAATTTGACATTGTCACCATCGTCTTCATCTTCCTTGGCCTTGCCCTTATCATTAGTGCCAGATGGCTTCAGCAGGTCTTTCATGACTGTAACAATCCATCGTAGAGTGCTTGTGGTACGGGTGCCATGGGCACTGCTTCTTCAAGAGCTCGCTGAACGGGGTCCTATCTTGATTCATGCCGCCACCTTTCTTTTATGATTGAGACATTGCTACGATAGTATTGTCTAGCTTTCACTTGCGGTTCTGACCTCCTGAGTAGTTATTTCGGTTGTCATTGCTAGGGCGATCGTTGCAGTTCTTATTGTTGCATTGGCCATTGTTCTAATTATTGTTGTTCTGGCACTTGTTGCGATTAGACTCGAACCTCTCGATCTCCCTATCTTCTTCATCTGCCCATGCCTGCACCATGTTCTTAAGAGACTTGACATCACCAGGGCGTCTTCTCCCAAAGTCCTAGAACATCCAGCGATCATAGAGGCCATTCTGGAAGCAATCTATGACATCGCGCTCCGTGATGTCCACAATTGTGGCTTTCTTGTTGAAGAAGCGACGTAAGTAACTGCGCAGGGTCTCGACTTCTTATTTCTTGACTTGAGACAAGTCAATCCTATTGCTAGGATGCTACATTGCCCCTGCATAGTTGTCGGGGAATGCCACCTTGAGATCCTTCCACGTGTCGATGGAGTTCTTATCTAGTGATTCGAGCCATGTGAGTGGCGCTGCCTCCATGCAGATGGGGAAGTAAATGACCTTCGTGTCATCGTTTCCCCCTGCTGTCTGTATTGAGAGTAAGTAGCACCGCAGCCATTGGACTGGGTCTTGCTTACCATTGTAGTTGGTAATACCCGGAGGTTTGAACTTTTCGGGTAGAATTGTCCTCATTACACATCTTGAGAAGGTGGGGGAACTCGTAAGAATCTTCACCTGGGTACTCAACTTTCTGCTCGTGCTCACAACAACGTTCGTCAATGATGGTACGGGTGTCGCGGCCTATGTTAATCTTGTTACGAAGATCCTCAGGCTTTGCGTTGGCCCCACGGTGGCCACAGTCTCCCGAGACTCCCGCCAGACTACCCGCTACTCCAGCTTGTTTTGGTCTGGCGCCTACAATTTGACTTCGTCTTGATGGAGTGCGCCTATGGCTACTGCCATGTTGACTATGCTGGGATGTGGTGTGTTGAACTAAATGTATCGGGTTTTGCTAATCAAGTTGTTTGTACGCACACTTTACCAATTTAGCCAATTGTCTGGTGTACTTGTCCTATGGCATTGCGAGGGTAACAAGATCAGTGGACGCAATGGTTGCAAGAGGAGTACGATGTTGACGCGATTGAACTGCTTCAAATGTGTTATCTAGGTTCATGATCAGCAAGTTTGCTACAAGGCAGCGGCGCCGCTCTGCTCTTATGGTGTTTCTTGCTCATTGTCGAGTTTTTTGAGCTTCAGTCTCTTCTCCAGCAACGTTAGCAGTGAGTTCATCCTACAAGACATCATCCGGGTGACATTCATGGTGCGGATTTCTCTCTGGTAGCTCTTCATCTTTGCCTTCTTGTCCAGCAATGAGAGTGAAGAGTTCTCATTCTCAAGAGTAGCTTCCTGAGCTTGACGTGATGACCTACGTGGAGCTGCCTTGTTCGTATATGGGCGACTGAGGATCTGCCTCTTGGTATGGGAGGGTGTCAAGGTAGGCGATAAGGCGTGAATCATCGTCCTTGGTGAGAGTGGGTGGCTTCATGCTTGGCCAGTAGATGAATCTGCCTTGTGGAGTCGATATGATTATCAAGCCCTGCTGTGGATCTGATAAAGGGGTCTCCTCATCCAAGTCCGAGTGGTAGTCGAGCTCCTCGATCATATCCGTGTCGGATTGCGATCTAGATAGGGTAGCATGGTCAATAGCAACCTGTTTTGGAGTCCGAACGGGAGATGATTTGGGTCGTCGTCCAATTCGCACAATGGCTTAAGCGGCGACTCGTGAAAATCAGTCCGACTGGCGGGAGAAGTCGAGTTGTACTCGGACTCGTCCCCTAGCCTCTGACTAAGTCAGAAATTAAAATTTTGCCAAAATTTTTGACGAGATCGTACAGAGCATGATGGCATGCTGCTTCTTCTCTGGGGCTGGTGCAGTGTGGTGGTAGAAGTTTCCAGCATCGTCTGCGACGTAAACCTAGGAGCCAAAGATTATTGTTCTGCCTACTTCGAAAGTGACAATTGGCTTGATGATGACTTGGGCCATCGAGTTTGCTAGTGGATTCTCAGCGAGAGCCCCTACCTGGCGAGCCAGTTGTCGGTGTTTACACCCGGCAACCTACCGAGGGCGGTGCCCGAGGTAGTGTTTTGTTAATGGGGCTTGCTGAGATCAGGAACTCGAAGGTGAACACAGACACATGATTTAGACAAGTTCAGGTTGCTAGATTGTGTAATACCCTACGTCCTGTGTGTTGGTTGGATTGAATTGCTTTGGAGGGGTCCCTGCCTCGCCTTGTATTGCCAGGGGTAGGGTTATAGGTCGGTTGATTTACAAGAATACTAGTTGGATTCGACTAGGCGAGTCCTACTCTAATTGCTACGAGTACTTTTACTTATCCTCGACTAGTTCCTATCCTACCACGTAGACCACGCCGTCTTGCACTGTAGTCTCCATGTCAGACACGTCTCGGTGTCCAGCCCTGCATCTAGGACTATCCAAACCTTCTGGTAGGCTCATAGATGTATGTACGATACCTCGATCAACTAGCATCCGAGAAATTTGCTTCCCATCTATTTTTTTCATGCGGAACAAGTCGCTAATGAAAGCTACAATGCATGGATATGGTCTTCCATCTACCACAAATATACAGGTGGGAATTAGATTCAGTACTAACGCTAGCATTAGTAAATGCCTGGAGACCCTTTAGTATTACTTACGAAACACCAACAGTGCTCATTGCTAATGTATAGGCAAAAGGAAAGAATCTCTTACCTTTAATAAAATGTCTCCACGGGGACCATGCTCCGGTGCAGTACTGCACGTGTAGTGACTGCCACTTATGTGGCCGTGTGGGCCCATGCGTCAGTAGCTGTTACTGCACGTGCAGTATTGCACGAGATCATCGTCCATCTCCACAGGTGAATTCAAAAGGAAAGAACCTCCTACCTTTCGACCTGCAGTGTAAGTAAGATGCTAAGTAAGCTACGTGCTTAGGTGACGTGTTCATTCTGCCCAAAAAATCCTTCCCGAGGTTTAAAATACTTTTTCCGATAAGTTTTTGGACAAACCAACGTAGAGAATTCAGCAACCGTCAGCCAAACTATGGATGCGTTTAGAATTCATTGCTGCAGATCGAACTGCCTTGGAACTCGCGAGGGTACCTGATGGAAATTCCTGTCTGCTTTCACTATCAACATGAGCTGGGCATGGATGAAGTATATGAATGTTGGAACTTTGGTATCTGTAACTGGCTCCGATCATACATCATAGTATACAGTTAGTTAAATGTTTTTAACTATATATAGCATTGACTTTGAAATGAATGATCGAGATCGAACTCTATATAGAAAACTAAAAATTTCGATCAGTTCGAAGATATTTATGGATCAGCTCGATCAGCGGCTAACATGTGTACCCTCAACTATTTTTTTAAGGGAAGGAGTAGAGGTTCCAAGGTCGTTGGAGTGACATCCACAAACAGCTGTTATGTATAACACTGGTGCATTCAAAACAAAATATAAAACAGACAGAGCAAAACATATCTCACGGAGCAAGTTCTGTTCCATGCAGCAGGAACGAAATAGAAAATCATTGCAGCCACATCTATAGGCCTCCACCAACTGCAGTCGAAGTCATCTGCTGGCATCGCTTGCTCCGTTGAGGACGGACTTAGACTTTTCTCATCAATAATTGCAACCATTATTATCTTAAAATCTGGAACCACGTAAAAATATATTTTATGCTTCATGTGTAAATGTGGATCATTCTACCGCGCCTTCCCTTCACCAATTCATCCGATACTCTGAAAAAGTAGGCCATCGGATCATTCAGTGGGCCTGTTCAGGCTGTAGTCATCAGATGATCTGATGCCTTTGGCCGACAACCATTGGATCATCTGGTGCTCGAGTTGTACCAATAATTGCTCACACGCTTACCCCGGTGCACTGTCAGATCATCCGGTTCTTGATGTTTTTCTAAGTTGAATATCGCCATTTGAACACCATGACTACCGTAACTTGGATGCTCTAAAATTATTTTATCTCTGAATTTTTTGTGTCATTTGGATCACGCCATTGTTTGGTTTGTATTATTGGGACCTATAAAACCTGAAAAGGAATGGGAAATGAGGTGGGATAAAGAAGGGAGGGTTAGGGATAGGGATTCGTACTTCAAACCGATACCCATGTTGGCGTGACATAGGATATGGAATGGGAATTGTTGGGGACCGCCCCACAACACACCTTGAACGGCGCTGGCGGGGACCCTCTCTCTCAATCAACTCCAACCTCATCACCTTCCCTCCTTACGAAGCTAGTAGATAACCGAAGTCAACTATCACGAAGGTGTCCACTCTGTTGTTTTGCAGGCAAGGACTCGCGAAGTTAAATCCCACACGGAGCCCTCGGCGGTTTGGCTTCGGGAAGATTCCATGACCAGAAGCCGAAGTTAGCTGACTTCGACCAAGAAGGCGGGAAGTCTGTGGAGGCTCGCTCGGTCTTGACGAAGCTTATGAATGCGGAGGAGGGTAATCAAGACAGCCCCGGGACCACTTTATAGCAGGACGACTCTGTAATAAGAATCTTGTAAAAGGTTGGATATGTAATTCTACCATGAAAGAGACATTTTGGGTAGGAATCAAGTTACTGTCCTGTATGGAATATTCTTAGGATGTAGTGGTTGAGTATGGGTATAACGGGGATGCGGAAATGTAACTTTATGGCCCTATAAAGGGAGACGAACCGTCCCCCCGGGGAGGGCATTAATCACTGATAGGATAGCTCTTGTTATGTTTGTCTGAACAGCCGTTATCTTCGTTTGTCGGGACGTTCTTACTATTGCTTGGTTCAACCCCAACATTTGGCGCCCACCATGGTCTAACCCGTTAAACAGCCCACGATGCCACCACAACGGAAAAAGAGACCCGCAGCTCAGAGAGAAGACAACACGGTAGAGGCCGATCAGCTTATGGCCTCTGAAGCCACAGATCAAGTCCTCCCCGACAAGGAGGAACGTCTTGCAAGAGTCGAACAAGCCCTAAGGGCTAAAGCAATGAGCAACCAGCCCACAGCCGAAGTCAACCACCAAAGCCAACAACCTGTGGCAAACGAAGCTGCCAACCGCACTGACGGCCGCCAGCCCGCAACACCCGAAGCTACTGGCCCCTCCAACCTAGACAACGAACTGGACTCAGTTCTCCGAGAGATAGAAGAAGTCAAAAGAAAAAAGGAGTCGTTGGCACGACAAGTGCAGCACCAGAGGGAGGCTGCGGCCAGGCTATCAAAGCTCAACAAGGCCAGGTGGCAGCTAGAAGCACTACAGAAAGAAGTCGCGGAGCTTGAAAGCCCACTCGAGAATGCAAACCTGGCCACAGCTTATTTTTATCAAATTCCCACTGTCGATCAAGCACAGCTCCAGCCCAGCCTCAACTTCGGCCAAGGCACCCAGCACCACTCGTCGGGGGTGTCCCTTGTGGTCGACACCACATCGCCGCTCTCAATAGGGCTACAAACTGTACCATGGCCAACAACATACAAAGCAACCACCTTGCCCAAATTCAACGGGCGCACAGACCCACGGCAATTCTTAATGAGTTACGAAGCTGCTGTAGCTTCGGCCGGGGGGGATGATGTCGTCCTCGCCAAATATTTCATAATTGCTTGTGAGGGCACGGCGTTGAACTGGTATTCATTGCTTCCTCCACACACGGTGATCATCAGCTGGCAGACCTCTTTCAGTGCAAGCAAAAGGACAAGGAACCACTCGCAGAGTATGTAATAAGATACGTCCAACTTCGTTCTCAAGCACCGCACATTGAGGAATCTGTAGCAATATCCGCTTGCATCACGGGCCTAACCCCCGGCCCAACAACGTCAAAACTGTCAAGGAAGGAGCCCAAAACTATGACTGCCCTCTTCAGCAAACTCGATGAATACATCAGGTCCGACGAGGACCACCGCAGAAGAGTGGCGGAACGCAACAAAGAGAGACAAACAAACCAAAGCCGAAGCTGGCAACCTTCGCCTTACAACAAGCCTCAAAACCCAAACCAAAACCAAAACCATATCATGAACATCGAGGGAAACCAAAACCAAAGCCAGAGCCAAAACCAAAACAACAATACCCAAAGAGGGGGCCACTCTGGCAGAGGACGAGGTCGAGGAAGACAACAAAAGTCATTTTACTGTGTCAACCACGGCCATCAGAATCATCACAACACAGAGTGGTGCCCCAAAAAGAAGGAGGAGGAGAGAAAAGCCGCAGAAGAAGCTACAAAGGCAGCTGCGCAGGCACCCAAAACAATCCACCACAGAGCTTTTTACCCACACCCAAGCTTCTACCACAACCAGCCCAGCTTCGCCAACTTCCCGCAACCGATGACTTGGCCTCTTCCACCACATATACAGCCGTACCACCAAATAATTCCACAGCACCCCAATCCCAACCTGCCTCAAAAGCCCCAAGAAACACTACCTCCACCCCCAAGCATGCCAGCCATAATGCCCAAGCCGGAACCCAACACACAAAACAACAACCAAAATTCCTTGCCTACCTTCAGGATGATAATGCCAATCACCGGAGGCTCCTCACTAGAGTTTGAAAACAAGAGGCAGAGGCGGAATTACTTCAGAGAGGTCAACGTGATCATTCCCGACGGACCTCCAACAAAGCCAGAATGGGCACACATGCCCATAACCTTCACTGGAGAACATTTCAAGCTCAAGACAACCTTGCATAATGATGCGATGGTTATCAAAGCATTGATAGTGGGCAGGACGGTAGGAAAAGTCCTGGTAGACACAGGCAGCTCCGTGGACATTCTCTTCGCAAATGCATTCAGAGAAATGAACATTGACATGAACACGCTCGACCCAGCTGACGTCCCGCTCCTCGGCTTCGGTGGAAAGCCAGTAAAGGCCTTGGGAAAAATTGCTCTCCTAGTTTTGTTCGGGGACCGTGATAATGCGAGGACAGAACACATCACCTTTGACGTGGTGGAGATGCATTACCCCTACAACGCAATACTCGGCCGTGGCTTCATCACCAAAATGGACACAACAATTAGACAGTTGTACCTATGCATGAAAATACCCGCCCTCAGAGGGGTCATAACAGTTTACGGTGATCAGCAAATGGCAAGGAACATAGAAAAAGGGGTAGCTCCGGGCCAAAAGAATGTCCACCATCTAGCCTCGTCAAACGAAGCCGAAAGCCCAGCAAAGCAAAAGGCCCATGACGAGCCTAAGAGAGATAAAGAGAAGATAAAAATCAGTGCGGACGGTGAAACAAAGCGGGTACTCCTAGACGGGTACATCACAGACAGATTCGTCACAGTCGGGGCAAACCTCAACCCAGATGAAGAGCGTGACCTCGTCAAGTGCCTCAACAAGAACAAAGACATCTTCGCTTGGTCCGCAAGTGATCTACAGGGAGTGGACAGGGAAATCATTGAGCACAGCCTCGACATCAGACAAGGAGCTCGGCCAAAGAAACAGAAGCTAAGAAAAATGTCTGACGAGAAAGTCCAAGCAGTAAAGGCCGAAGTTGATAGGCTACTCGAAGCCAACATAATCAGGCCAATCCAGTACCCCGACTGGCTAGCCAACACAGTACCAGTTAAAAAGAAAAAATGGCAAATGGAGAATGTGCATAGACTTCACAGACCTTGACAAGGCCTGCCCAAAAGACGACTACCCTCTTGAAAGAATTGACAAGGTGGTAGATGACGCTGCAAACAGCGAAATGGTCTCGCTACTTGACCTCTTCTCAGGGTACCACCAGATCAGAATCAAAAAAGAAGACGAAGGCAAAACAAGCTTCGTAACACCCTTTGGAACATTTTGCTTCGTCCGTATGCCAGAGGGGCTAAAAAATGCAGGCCAAACATTCTCAAGAATGACAGCAAAAGTCCTAGACAGTTAGCTTCGGCGCAATATCCTAGCCTATGTAGACGACATCATCGTAAAGAGCGCCAAACGAAGGGATCACATCATGGACCTCACAAAAATGTTCGCTAACTTGAGGTCAGCCAACCTAAAGCTAAACCCAGACAAATGTGTGTTCGGAGTCCAAAAGGGAAAAATTTTAGGTTGCTTGGTAACAACGATGGGCATTGAGGCCAACCCGGACAAAATCAGGGCGCTAGCCAACATGTCAGAGCCAACCTCACTCAAACAAGTACAATGGTTCACAGGCAGGGTCGCAGCGCTAAACCATTTCATTCCGAGAGCAGCAAAGCGAAGCCTTCCTTTCTTCAAAGCACTCCGAAGCTCCAAAACATTTGAATGGGGCCACGAGCAAAGCAAAGCATTCCAGGACCTCAAGGAGTACCTGCAATCCATGATGAAGCTATGCCCACCAGAGCCTAAGTCACCACTGCTGCTGTACGTATCAGCCTCAACAACAGCTGTCAGCACTACGTTGATCCAAGAGAAAGAAATCAAAGGCAAAATCAAACAGATACCAGTTTACTTCGCATCCGAAGCATTGAGCAGTTCAAAAATGCATTACTCTAAGCTAGAGAAAATCGCATATGCGGTTGTCATGGCAGCACGGAAGCTACGACATTACTTTGAGGGGCATAAAATAGTCGTAGTAACCAGCCAACCTCTCCATGATCTCTTCTCAAATAGGGAAGCTTCCAGTCGCATCGCCAAATGGGCGTCTGAGCTCTCGGAGTTCGTCGTTGATTTTGAAAGGTGCACGGCTATATCTGGCCATGCAGCCCGCAGCCCAAAAGCCCGGCACGAAGCCCGTATTTTTAGCCCATACCTAGCCCGGCCTGGCCCGTAACTCTTCGGACTCGGGCTGGCCCGGCCCGCATCATCGTGCCAGGCGTGGGCCATTGCCTCGGCCCGACGGGCGGCACGGCCCAGCACGAAAATGCTGTCCTCAGCCCGTTACCGGCCCGTCAAGCGAACAGCAGCCCAGTAGGCCGGCCCAGCAACGGTCGGGAGGGGGGCATATATAAGCCCTCCGTGGCAGGCGACGCCCCCCCTTCGCAAACCCTACCCCATTCTCCCCTCCGCCCGCCGCCTCCTTGCCTCCTCGTCTCCTCCGCTGCGCGCCTGCGCTCCAAGCTCCTCGCCTCCTCAGCTCCTCCTGTCCCGGCGACAGCCGACGACGACCGGCGCGCCGCCTCCTCGCCTCGACTCCTCCCGTCCTCCGCTCCTGGCTCACCTCCTAAGGTGTCGTGTCCGCGTCCGTGCCTCTGCCTGAGGCCTGACCGCCTCCCTGGCTCCCTGCCTCCCTAGTGCCTTCTGCCTTGCTGGCTTGATATCGGTACCGGCGCACCGCCTCTTCACCTCGACTCCTCCGCTCCCCGCTCCTTGACTCCTCCCGTCCTGCCTTCCTGGATCTGGATCTACATCTAGATCCTCCTGATCCTTAGATCTAGATCCTCCTGATCCCCTTCTTGTTCTCCTGATCTTGTTCCTGTTGTCCTCTCCAGCCCGAGCTGAGCCGCTGAGGCGTTGCAGGTATGTAGATCCTCCTAATCCTTTTCTTGTTCTCCTAATGTAGATCCTCCTGATCATGTTCTTGTTTTCCTGATCCTCTTCTTGTAGGTAACTGTCTTCTTCTCCTGCTCCGGGCTCCGGCGTCGCAGGTAACTAACTGTCTTCTTGTTGTCCTCCTCATCCCCTTATTGTTCTGCTATCTGCTAATCCTCTAGTTGTTCCTGATCTTGTTCTCCTATTTTTCTTGCAGGTATCCATCGCCTCGTTGGGTGCCGCGCGCCGTTGAGTGACGGAGCGGTTGAGGCCTGACACCTGAGGGACGCCCCGGCCCCCGGCTGCCGCCTGCCCCAGGAGGTCGTCATGATGGATGAGAACTACACCATCAACGACGACCTAAGGGCCTGTGGCCTGCCAGGTAACTTCTTTCTGATCCTCTTCTTGTTCTTGTTCTCCTGATCATCTTCTTGTTCCTGTCTTCCTGATCCTCTTCTTGTTCTATTCTACCAGGCGACGATGAGGATGACCTGGCTGCCGGAGCCGTGCCACTCATCGGTAGCTCTGCTGCTCCCGTCAATGTGGATGCTGCCGGTGCCGGAGGTACTGTTCCACCTTCTACCCCATCTTCTACCCCATCTTCTACCCCAGCTACATCAACGGGCACCAGTGTCCGCAAGGGGAAACGGCGATCTGCTGCCTGGAATGACTTTGAGGAGTTGTTCCAGGAAGGCGCCAACGGGAAGAAGGTAAGGTACGCTGCCAAGTGCCGTCATTGTTCTCACATTCTTACTAGCCAGTATTGTGCTGGTACTGGCCATTTGCTCCGGCACCAGAAGATGTGCTTGGCTAAACAAAACTATTCTTCTCTTGTTCAGTCGCAACTGCAATTCCATTCTGATGGCTCAATTATTAATTGGGAATACAAGCTCGATCTTGCTCGCAAAGAATTGTGCCGGTTGATTGCTAGACTTGATCTTCCCCTAGACTTTGGTGAGACAGAGGCATTTGTGGAGTACATCCAGCGTGCTCATAACCCTCATTTTGCTAAAGTTTCTAGATAGACCACTTCTAGAGATCTTGCCAAGTTCTTTGTCGAGCGTCGTCTTTCTCTTCTTGATACTTTGGAGTCTCATGTTTTTCTGTTTGTCTTACTTCTGATATTTGGTCAAGGAATGCCAAGGAGGACTACCTTAGTGTTGTTGCACATTTTGTTTCTGCTGATTGGGAATTAGAGAAGAAAGTCATTGCTCTTAGGTTGATTGATTGCTCCCATTCTAGTGTTAACATTGCTGAGTGTATTGAACAAGTTGTTTCTGAGTTTGGTTTACAGGATAAAATTTTCTCTATCACACTTGACAATGCTTCTGCTAATACTTCTACCATGTCCACACTTATTCCCAAATTTGTTGGTTATCTAGGTCCAGATCCTGAACCTCTTGATTCTGATTCTGATTCTAATAAAGCACTTGTAGGTCTTTTGCATCAACATTGTGCAGGTCATATTATTAATCTCATAGTCAAGTCTGGTTTGAAGAAGATCAAGGCTTATCTTGAGGCTTTTAGGACTGCAATCTCTTTTTTGAACTCTTCTAATCAACGCATTGCAGCTTTCCATAACTTCTGCATTGTCAAGGGGGTACACCCTCGTAAGTTTGGTTTAGATATGGATGTGAGATGGAATTCTACATATCTCATGCTCAAACATCTACTACCATATAAGAATGTCTTTTCTATCTTTATTTCTGCTCATTATGTGCACAATGGCCAGCCACTTCTGACTAAAAACCATTGGGTAATTGCTGAGAAAATTTTGTTGTTCCTTGAAATGTTTTATGATTCCACTGTTGCTTTATCTGGTGTTTACTATCCAACAAGTCCTTTGATGTTGCATCATATTATTGAGATTGCTGGCCATTTGCATGGCCAAGATTCTGATCCATTGCTCAGAAATATTGTTGTTCCCATGAAGCTTAAGTTTCTCAAGGATTGGCAGAACATACCTGTGTTGTATTCCTTTGCATTCATTTTGGATCCTAGAGCCAAGGTGAGAGGTTTTCATAATGTTCTCCAACTTCTTTCTCAGACAGTTGGTGTTGATTACTCTTCTTATTTTACTGAGGTAAGAACTCAATTACATAAGTTGTTTAACAAGTATGAAAACAAGTTTGGTGCAGTTTGATCGCAAAGGCCCGCTCAACCTTCAGCTGCTACTAGCAAGAAAAGAACAGCATGGGGTAAGATCTTTGGTGGTCCTGGTTCATGTGGTTCTCCTGTTCTTTCATCTACACCTCCTATATCTCCTGCTTCAGAGCTGTCATCCTACTTGGACAGTGATACTATTACTTGCTATGATGATGACTTCAACATACTTAGTTGGTGGCATGAGCACAAGCTATCCTATCCTATTTTGTCCATACTTGCTAAAGATGTTATATCTGTTCCAGTTTCCACTGTTTCTTTGGAATCTTGTTTTAGTCTAACTGGCAAGGTGATTGAGGAGCGGCGCCGACGATTGTTGCCAGAGACGGTGGAGATGCTGACCTGCCTCAAGGATTGGGAGTTGGGAGATGCAAGGGCCCAACATGATGTTGAGAAGGAGGTCAATGAACTGGAGGAAACTTACAAAAGCCCCTACCCAGACATGGATGAAGGCCAAGCTAGTCAGTAAGTCCATTACTAACTCATCTTGTTCATTTGTTAAACACTTCCAATTGCAAACACTAATGCTGTTGGCCTGTTGTGCACCTCTAGGCCTACCCCAGGACCAGGAGCAAGCTGAAGCCTGTTGCCTGTTGGACTTGGTGTTGGCTTGGCGGCTTGGCCAGTTGTTCAACTTCAAAGATGTTATGTTTGTGTGTGTGTCTCAAACTCTCAATGTCTGTAGACTGTAATGTTGAATTGAACTAGTCTTGAGCTGGCTGTACTCTTTTTCCCTTCCTAAGGTTTTCTCACAAGCGTGAGTTTTTACCTAGGAAGGTTTTTAATGAGGCAGCCAACACTTGATCACATAGATCAAGTGTTAACAGCTCTAATAATTCCTTTACTATGATTTCTGACTTTCTGTGTCACTGTGTGATTGTGTCCATGTGATGAATGTGTCATGTGTGATTATGCCAACACTTGATTAACCTTCTATTTTGATTTTTGAATGTTTGATAAACTTGAAATTTTTTGAATGTGTCATGTGATGAATGTGTCTGTGTTTTTTTCCTCTTGACGGGCTGTGGGCTAGCTCGACCCGTAAAAATGGCCGGGCTCTTCGGGCCGGCCCAGCATGAAAAAGGCCTCACAGGCCCGTGCATGGGCCATTGCCACGGCCCGTGGGCTGGCCCGGCACGGCACGACAGTGTTACCGTGACGGGCCAGGCCCGGCACGAAAACGAACGGGCCATGCCGAGCCCATGCCGGACCGGGCCAGGCAGCCCGAATGGACATCTATACGCACGGCTATAAAATCCCAAGTGCTGGCCGACTTCGTCGTTGATTGGACCTCACCTAAACAAGAACCAAAGCAGCTAGAAACGCCATGGGTCGTTCACTGCGATGGAGTATGGTGCCGCAGAGGAGCAGGTGTCGCAGCGGTGGTCACCTCGCCAACAGGCGTCAGAATCAAGTACGTAGCGAGGCTGGACTTCCCACCAACTGCGAAGTCAACCAACAACACCACAGAGTACGAGGGGCTGCTCCTGGCCTTAAGAAAAATGAAGGCCATAGGGCAGCAAACATTCATCATCAGAACGGACTCGAATGTAATCCGTGATCACATCGAGAAGGATAGCGAAGCCAAAGAACCAGAACTCATCAAATACCTCCAGGCAGTCCGAGCCATGGAAAAACATTTCAAGGGATTTGATGTCAGAAACATACCGAGAGCACAAAATGACGATGCCGACAAGCTCGCAAAGGCAGCAGCGGAAGGCGAGCCAATTCCACCAGATACATTCTACAAAGTCATAACATCACCTTCAATCAAAGAAGAAGACCCAACCACCATCAATGCCATCCAGCGTTACGACTGGCGCGCAAGCATAATGGCTTTCCTCAGAGGCCACTTTGAACCTCAGAATGAGGCTGAATGCACACGCCTAAAGCAAAGAGCAAAGGGCTACGCAATCATTGAGGGGCAGCTATACAAAACAGGCATCTCAACACCATGGCTTCGGTGTGTCAACTACGAAATATGCAGCGAACTGCTGAAAGAAATACATGGCGGCTTCTGCGGAGCTCACATTGGCTCAAGAGCCCTGGCAGGAAAAGCAATCCGACAAGGGTTCTACTAGCCATCAATCCACACGGACGCACATCTACTTGTACGAAGCTGTGAAGCATGCCAAAAAATAGCAAGGCAAACACATGCACCCTCACTCCCCATCCAGCTCATACCACCCTCGTGGCCTCTCCAGAGATGGGGGATGGACCTAGTTGGTCCACTTCCAGCAGCACAAGGAAATTGCAGATTCGCAGTGGTGGAAATAGACTACTTCACTAAATGGGCTGAAGCCAAGCCACTTGCCGTCATCACATCAGCTTCGGTGCAAAAAATTTTCTGGCAAAACATTGTCTGTCGGTTCGGAGTCCCAAGGGAGCTAACCGTCGACAATGGCAAGCAGTTTGATTACATCTCATTCACGGACTTTTGCGCCAGCATAGGCACGAAGATAAAATTCTCGTTCGTATACCACCCACAATCAAACGGAGCTGTGGAAAGGGCCAACAACACAATATTTACAATAGTCAAGAAATGTCTCTTCGATCAGAAAAAGGGTAAATGGGTTGACGAGCTTCCAAGAGTCATATGGTCCCATAACACAACACAATCCAGAGCAACAGGCTTCACCCCATTCAAGCTCATATTCGGGGCCGAAGCTGTAACACCTGAAGAAATAAAAAACAAAAGCCTAAGAGTCCTCAAGCACGGCGACGTCGATGAAATCGCCAGAATAGAGAAAGACATGATCGAGCTTGACATCAACGAGGCCATTGAGAACCCGGACAAATACCAAGAAGAAACCCGAAGATGGAGGGATCAACGCATTCGAGAAAGACATATCAATGTCGGTGACCTCGTCATCAAAAGGAAGAAGAATTGGGAAAACCCAGGCAAACTACAAGAGGTCTGGGAAGGCCCTTACATTGTCGCAAAGAGTGGCAGACCCGGCTCCTTCCATCTCACAGACCAACAAGGAAACACTCTCCCACACACCTGGAACATCGACAGTATTCGAAAGTACTACCCATAATTGTACACGTTACCTCCGGCCTGCGGAGCTATAAGCAGCGCCGAAGGCAACAAAGTGATTTTACCCACTTCTTTCTCTTTTAAGCTTACCTTATTTGTAAGGTCATAGAGTCTGGTCTGCACTCTTTTCCTTGCTAGGGGCTCCATAACGGAGGCAAGGTTTTTAACGAGGCAGATCCATGTACACCTTTCCTACAAAGAAAGAAAAAAGATTTCCCCTAAGAATGTTTTTTGTTTGAGAAAGCAACAACAAGTTGCGTAACCTCGCGCCAGTACGCGGAGGAGTTTTCCGTTTAAGAAAGCAACAACAAGTTGTGTATCCTCGCGCCAGTACGCGGAGGAGTTTTTCATTTAAGAAAGCAACAACAAGTTGCGTAACCTCGTGCCAGTACGCGGAGGAGTTTTTTGTTTAAGAAAGCAACAACAAGTTGCGTAACCTCGTGCTAATGCGCGGAGGAGTTTTTCATTCAAAGAAAGCAACAACAAGTTGCGTAACCTCGCGCCAGTGCGCGAAGGAGTCTCTCGTTTAAAAAAAAGCAACAACAAGTTGCGTGACCTCGCGCCGGTGCACGGAGGAGTTTTTCATTCATTTCGTTTGAGAAGCAACAACAAGTTGTGTAGAATCACATTCAAACACGCAAAAAACAAACCTCTCGAATACAGCCTCGGCAGATGGGCAACGACGTTTTTTCGAAAGAACGTGGAAAGTTTCTGCGACCTCGCAAGAGGAGAATCTCCAAGCACAAGTTATCTAACCTCTCTCTCACAAGGTTGCAAAAGGGGGGTGACGTTTTTCGAAAACACTTCCAGACACATCCACTTCCGGAAACAAGTTACCACGCCAACCTCGCACGAGATCAACCAACGTAAGGTCCAACGACGCGTACAGTTATGGTTGAAGCGACCACAAGCCGCTGTATCAACCAGCTCTCACAGCAACTAAGTTAGCAGGTTGCCCGACATGGCAACCCAGCTTCGACTTATCTAACCTTGCAATTGGCCCACGAATAAACGGAACTAAACTACAGCACTTTAAAAAAAATGCACAGGCACATGAGTATTTCATAAGGCACAACCTCGTACACAATCAAAAGTATTTGACCTCATCACCTTTACATAAAAATAAAAAACAAGTCAATAAATAAACAATCTACTCTGCAGCATCCCCCTCTTCGTTAGTAGCACTAGGCTGCAAATGAAGCTGAGCTAATCGCTCACAAGCTAGCCTCTTCACGTATTCCTGCCCGGAGGTTGACCACATGCACTCGAATAAATTCTTCTTCGCATTCTCCACAACAAAAGACTTCGTGGCGCATCAATTATCTTGGGCAGCCGGTGCAACAGAATTGTCCTCGAAAATATTTTTAATATGCTCGCATCCTTGTTGCTCCAGCAAGTGAAGGGCGCTTTCCAGGTAGAACACGGCGGAGTAGTCATTCAGGCCCTCAAGAACCTTGGGGAGACTCTTGACCTCGTCTAGCAACCATTCGAACATACGCTCACATCCTTCGTCCAATGGGCAATCATCGGGTTCAGCGCCAAACACACCAAGGGAGGCTTTGTAAGCTTCATGAACTTTTTCGAACCTCTCCCTTAGTGTAGTTTCTATCTGGCTCAACAACTTTGCCCTCGTTTCTAGCTCAGGCTCCATCTGGCCAACCTTAGCTTTTAAGCCCGAGATAACCTCACTGTCCCGCTTGGCACCTTCGCGCAAGTCTTGGATAACCTTGTCTTTCTCTTTAACCAGCATCTCAAGATCCACCACTTCTAATGACAAGCAATCGAGCTTGTCACCCCTGGCCTCGTAATTTTTGCCAAGTCTGCGAGAGTCCTCTTTCAACTCCGCATTCTCGAGCTTGACCTTTTTCATTTCTAGGGACATAGCTACAATAGTCGCTTCAAGTGAAGCCACTTTCTTCGCAAGTTCCGCAACTGACTTCTCGCTCTTGGCAAGCCGATCCCTTGTAATCATAGACGAGTAAGACATCTGCAAAATCCAAACAAAGAACATTAGACCAAGTTGCAGCAGATGCAACAAAGGTAGTGCACATCACACGTATCATCAAATCGGCCAGTAGCCATAGCTTCTTTACGAGGTTGGCCTCCAAGTTCAAAAGCTCCTCCGAGCTCATCAACTTTACAGATTGCTGAAAATCTGTGAGTCAAACATACAATTATAAGTATACCACAACAGCTACGAAGTCCACAAACAATAATCACTCACAAGCGGCCATTACCTTTGTACCCCCGCGCCTCGACGGCGACCGGAACAATCTCTTTACCCCTACCCGAAGCCGCCGCACCCACTTTCTCCATCTTCTTCGAACCTCCAGCATCTGCACAACGCTTACAATCCTCACCCTCCTTCCCCCATTCCAAAATTAGGTTATGTGGATTATAAACCCTACCTTCGGCGCATGTTGCTAGAACCTCCGTGTGCTCGCTCAAGCCCAGACCTTCGTTAAGCCCTTGCAGACCAGCCGGCAATTTCTCACCTACATCATAACATTTAACTTTCAGCCTTACATGATCCTCACAACTAACCTCGCCAACCTTCCCCATAGTTGCCTCCAAATCCCTCAAAAATGACGCCGAAGCCCTCCCGCAATCAAAAAACCGAAGCTTCGGCAAAACCACCTCTACATGCTTACCAGATCTAACAGCCTCGGCACTAACACCCTTAGGATCAGACGAAAACGCGTCCACAAGCTTTGCCTTTTCGGCAGCTACCCTCTCCTCACGCTTCTCGGCTTCAACCAAAAGAGACTGCGCGCCCTTAACCTTTGAGCTTGTGGAAGAAGGTGCAATCTTGCTGCTGGCCCCCGAAGGCGCATCGGCCTTGGCACACGGTACAATAACACGTGCAAAACGAGGTTTGTTAGCCCCTTTTTAAGTCTGAGCAGGAGGGCCTGCGGATGAAGGCGCATCAGTAGGAGGACGCACGGAAACATGCACAACATATGCTGGCCTGCTCAAGTCAACAGACAAAGCCATCGACCCAGACGGCAGCACGGCAAACGAACCTCCCGCGGTAGCATCTTTCCTTTTTTGCGCTTCCAAGTTAAGGGTTTTTTGCTTCGCCTTGGCGGCTGCTTGTGACTCAACAACAAGCTTCATCGTGCGAGCAGAATCAAATTTCACCTTCTTCCTTTGCTCAGCACCAGCACCCCGACGACGCCTCTTGCCCACAACCTTGGGACGAGGTGGCACTGCAATGTCAAGCAAGTCAAAAATCTGATTAACACACCGCCCGTGTCTCACAACAGATTCGAAAGAGCGCCTTTCGAGCTGGGTCACCGGACCCAAAATCTCGTAAGCCATATCTTCTACTGACTATACAAACAAGTCCAAGTCGCCAACCTCATCCTTGTTAAGCTCAAAGCAAGGGAACTACACAGCTTTCTCGCTCCAAGATACCTTCTTCTCAACGAGCTTAAGTGGCTTCGCAAAATCAGCAGACAAAGGCCACGCTCGGGCAGCGACGTACTCCTCCACAAGATCACGCCCAGATATCAAGGCCACGCTCGGGCAGCGACGTACTCCTCCACAAGATCACGCCCAGATATCAAGAGCCCAGCAACCCTATAAGCAGCTTCGCACTTCATCACAATGGCTGTCTGGATAAATGAAGGAGTTGTCAGCACGTCCATCGGCCCAAACTGCTCATAGAATGGAAATCCAGTGCCAAGGCCGGCCATTTCAACTTTCACATAAAACCAATGCGTCAGCCACGCGCCATCCCACTTGTTCCTCTGCGCGAAGGTAAGTTCTACCCTCGGCAGATTCCTCTTATCGTTCTTCCGACGCGGCACGAAGGTACAGCATCCAAAATGATTTTCACAAACACCCTTACCATCATCAGAATAAGTCCTCTTCTTCTGAATGTGAAGCTCATGTAACCTCACGAAACCCTCTACATCAACGCTCCCACCAAACGTGCGTTGCACCCAATAGAACTTAGACAAGTTCACGATGGTGTTGGGGGTCAACTGGTGCAGCCTAACACGATAGCGATCCAATATAACCGGCAGCTGCCTATCGTAGGGAAACCGAAGCCCCGCAGTAAACATATCCCTAAAAACAACAGCTTCGCTGACCTTGGGCGTCGGAACCGCCTCGTTCCCAGGGGCTCTGCCCATCCCCTTAGGGAAAAAGTTGCTCTCCTCAAAAAGTGTAATGTCTTGCGAAGTCACCTGGGAGCGCCCAAAATAAAGAGTAGGAATGCACGGAACCTTCCCCCCGACAGATGCCTCAGGCCTCACCTCAACCTCAGCATCCTCTTCCTCCTCCCCCTCAACCTCGTCGGCATCCTTACCTTCTTCCTCGTCCGAGGATATAGCATGAACCTCGGTTCCCCCTGTACCTTTCGAGCCTTGGCCCATTTCACCTTCACCTTCGCCCCCATCAGAGGACCAATCAGGCGAACTGCTCCCCGAAGATCCCTCTTCTACAGAAACTAGGCCATCCTTCGTATAGATCCGCTTCTTTGACATCTTCCCCCCAGACTCTCCACTGCTTGCAGACACTGACTGCGAAGCAGGGCTACCTCCACCACCAGGGGCAACTTGAAGGGCCAACTCCTCTGAAGACATTGTCTGCAACTCTGCCTGGTGCTAACTACCATGAAAATGAAGTCAACACCCCACCAAGAAAACAAAGCCAATAAAACACAACGAACTGCGCAGCGAAGGCAAAAGTGGCGAAAAATGCAGCTCGAAAGCGACAGCGTAAAATATGGCCCGCCTCCCCGGCAAACCTTATATAGGCACATAAAAACCGTCTCGAACCATTAACCGCCACATAAAAAATAACCTTACTACCCCCATATAACGGTGAAACGCCTCAGCCCACGCCGCCCTTAAGGGTGACGTTTTGAGGGCGTTTTTGGACTTTTCGCGGGATCGGTCGATGGCGCCTCGGACCTCACCCACGAAGGGGCTACTGTTGGGGACCGCCCCACAACACACCCTGAACGGCGCTGGCGGGGACCCTCTCTCTCAATCGACTGCAACCTCATCACCTTCCCCCCTTACGAAGCTAGTAGATAACCGAAGTCAACTATCACGAAGGTGTCCACTATGTTGTTTTGCAGGCAAGGACTCGCGAAGTTAAATCGCACACGGAGCCCTCGGCGGTTTGGCTTCAGGAAGCTTCCATGACCAGAAGCTGAAGTTACCTGACTTCGACCAAGAAGGCGGGAAGTCTGCGGAGGCTCGCTTGGTCTTGACGAAGCTTATGAATGAGGAGGAGGGTAATCAAGATAGCCTCGGGACCACTTTATAGCAGGACGACTCTGTAATAAGAATCTTGTAAATGGTTGGATATGTAATTCCACCATGAAAGCAATATTTTGGGTAGGAATCAAGTTACTGTCTTGTACGGAATATTCTTAGGATGTAGTGGTTGAGTATGGGTATAACAGGGATGCGGAAATGTAACTTTATGCCCCTATAAAGGGAGACGAACCGTCCCCGGGGAGGGCATTAATCACTGATAGGATAGCTCTTGTTATATTTGTCTGAACGGCCGTTATCTTCGTTTGTCGGGACGTTCTTATTACTATTGCTTGGTTCAACCCCAACAGGAATAAAATTTCAAATGGCCATAATACCCTTGTACATGATGTGAAAAATATAAGGTTGCAATCTCACTGTTACCCTCAACATTCTCACATATGTGTGCGTAAAAAAAACAACTAGGCAAACAGAATTCAAATTAGCAATGACTTTATGCATACGCATACAGACTGCACATTGTACATATTCATGATTCAGTGACAACACAAATTTCACCATGGCTCCAAGTGATAGGAACTCAAGTTTGTTTCTAACAGCATATGGCAACAAAATACACAACTGACGACCCAATGCAAAACGAACTTCACTGTTTCGGTCAACCATGGTTGACGAGTACCTACCACCTGGGCACCATGGCAATACTTATACTACAGAAAAAGGAAGCACCAAAATTCTACATTTTCATAGGCCTTTTGAGCACTTGATGAACAAACTCAGATTTCAACTCATCAGGCGTGGTAATGAACAGATTCAACCGTTTCTCATTCTGACCAATCACTAGAGCAGCCTTCACGATTTGATTACGGCTAAAGCCAGATAATTTCTTAAGCACACTGAACAATTGCTCCCTCCTTTCATCAGTCCGCTTCCGAGCCTCAAGTTCCCGGGTAAATGCAGACTGCATTGCATTCATAGCAGCTGCGTTTGCTATTTCAGCTTCCACAAGAGTGTTCAGTGCTTTTGAAATATTTCAACATGAGGGTCAGCTTTAATATGAGCATTTAGTAGTCTCTTAGCAGGCTCCTTTTCAATGAAGGAAAGGTATCCAGACTTATGGCCTGTGTCCACCTTCCATCCAGAGTCATTCATTTCATACAGCACATGAGTAATTACCTTTTCCTCTTCTGCAGTCCAGGGCCTCTTGTCTCTCTTAGCTTCTTCCTTAGCCTTATAGGTTTGCTTTCCTTGTTTGTCTATTTTATACCAATAAATTAAGTAAGATGCCAAGATGCATACAGGTGATTACTTAATTAACAATCAACATATGAGAAGTTCAGTGTACAGACATTGAAAGTATATAGAACACTACAATAAAAGATATATATTGATAAAAAAAGCCATGACACTCAGTCCATTATCTAAATTTCAAGTTTAGAGCAGCATTGCAAAATAATTAAACAAACATAACAAAAGAGACAGCTACAAAAACCAAACTATATGTAGATGTAAGCTAAAGCACAGCTTTCACCGATGTTTTGCTTTCCATGCATCCCACATCTTACTTGCTACACCTCTCTAAATTCTGTCCACTCCGTTGATGATTCAGTACGGTCAATCACACCTGCGGTGCTGCCTTCATGTTCCAAGAAGGCATCCACTTCTGCCTCAAATGGATCAGAACTCATTTGTTGTTGTATGAGATTGTGCAGGTAGCAGCAAGCAAGGATAATAACCGTTTTGGGTATATATAGGGTAATAGGATCCATTTCTAATTATACCCCAACGTAGTTTTAGTAACCCAAAGGTTCTTTCTATCATATTTCTTGCTGACGAGTGCCTCATGTTAAACATTTCCTCCTTTTTTGTAGGTGGGTTACTCCATTGTTTTAGGTGGTAGCGCTGTCCTCTATATGGAGCAAGAAATCCGTCGCAATTCTGTGTACCCAGCATCCACGAGATAGTAGCAGCATATGTTGCACAAATCACAGTTTATTTTCTTATAATCATTTTGTGTATATTGACAGTATTGTGAACTTTGTAAATATCGTTCACCACGAGGAACCTTGAGACCATTTGGCCTTGCCAAGGCATCTTGGAGCACCCTTGCACCAACAGCTGACCCTTCCCAACCATATGTGAATTAAATGTGAGGCGCACAAGAACCTAAGACATTTGTGGCAATTTCATTCTTCCTTGAACGGTACTCCCTCCATCCCAAATTATAAGTCATTCCAAGAATTTTGGAGAGTCAAAGTATATCAAGTTTGACCAAATTTATATGATAATATAATAATATTTATGATGTCAACTAAGTATCATTAGGTTCTTCATCAATTACATTTTCATAGTATACCTATTTGATGTCATAATTTTTTATAATTTTCTCTATAATTTTGCTCAAACTTGAGATGCTTTGACTCTTCAAGATTCTTGGAATGACTTATAATTTGGAATGGAGGGAGTACCTTGGTTTATCAACTGCTGGGACTCTAACTTTTATGTAGGTACCATCTAGAGCACAATTCTGTTGTAACAGAAGTATCTTGTTAGTATGTGTTGGGAAAATTCTAATACAGTACATTCTATTTAATCCAGTTTCACCTTAAACCATTTCCACCTTTCTTCCTTGTAGTTGTCTGTGGCTGGCTGAGGGCTCTTAAACAGCACCTTCCAAAGCTTTAGCACTGCTCCTAGCACATTATTAAAGTGACGACTTATGGTCTCTTGAGATCGCTGGTAATCTGTCGTCATGGAGCGACTTTTCTCGTCGTAAGCTAGTACATGTAGGAACATTGGAACCATTTCCTCGACCTTGACATTTCTAGTATCCCTCAATCCCCCAATATCTATGACCAATGAACACAAAGCCCAAAAACAGCGCCTATCCATCCGTAGTTGCTGAACACACAGGATGTCACTTTGAGAGATGATCGACTTTGTGGGTCAAACCTACAAGGCTCTCTGATAAGCCTAAGCTGATGCTTTGTAATCAATAAGAGGCAATGCAGTACTACAACATGCAGTGCCATCTAAAGCTTTATTCTACGTCGTCCCATTTCTTGGCATAAGACTAGGATGTCTCTCTTTCTTGGACGACAGGCCATTTCTGTGAAATAATATTTGATAAGTTATATTGACATAAAATTTTGGTTTGGTACAATTAGAACACAAAGGCGCAACTCAGAATCATCGCAGTTGGACGACATGCATACACACAATCAAATATTGCTCAAACAATTGTTGAGTAAAACATATTTGACATCTAAAATTAAATGGAGTGAAACATATGTAATACCTCGTCAGTGTTGTCTTGTTGGGCGGCATCACCAACAGCTGAATAACCGCTAACATCATGTTCGTTATGCTGAATGTAAACCTCTACAAACTTGGCCCATTTGCATACTTCATCATTTCAGAAATAGAAGTGTCATCTTTCAGATGGTCTATACCACCTTCATCAAGACTACGACCAGGAATGGTATAGTAGAGATTGACGCCATCCTTGAAGCCAACAGTTTTGGCCAGCTGTACTATGGCCCCATATGGTAGGGTTTATCTTAGCTTCGGCTTCACCTGTTTTGCGCAAAACGAGGCACTGTAGCGTGAAGTCGAGGCTAAAATGAACTATAAGCTAGATGAAGGCACTATTTTTAGCTTCACCGGTGAAGTCGTTTTGGGAGAAGTCCTCCCAAACAGGGCCTAAACGATTGTATGATAATTCGTCCTTCTCAATTTTTTGAAAAAAAGTGATATCACCTCCATCTTCATCTTGTTTTGAAAAAGCACCCCCATGGTGCATCAAGATATTGACACACCCTGGAGCCATCATCATTAATGTTAGCAATACATAATTTTTTTAGTTAACAGAATACTAGATAATGATGCAGGCTATTTAAACAAAGGAAGGTAGGTTAGTCAATTTAACCACTGAACTAAGCAAACCAACGTGCTTCAAATGAGCGTCGAAACTGAATATATATAATACATGTGTACTATCCACCGTAGGCTAAGACCAAAATAAATCGTTTATCTTATTAAATATTCCTAGGCCATAGTAACTAAGGAGCATTACAACTTACTAATTAATCAGGGAGTAATCTAAAATAATTGGGACAGACCAAGCAACATTCAATTTTTGACCCAATGTTCCAGTACACGAGATCTGCAGATTCGTGCTTAGAAGGAAGGCTGCAGAAAGATCAGTTTGGTAGAAGCAGAGTCATTTTCTATTTCTTCAGTACCCAAAAAATATCACGACAAAACAGGGAGGCGCAAGAACCATGTGCAGTCAAATAATTGTGAGTTGAGGTAAACGAGATTACAAATCAGTGAATCATCACATCACGAAGCTAGTTGCAGGAATAAGAAGCTAAAAGTGGTCCCAAGGACCATTTTTCCCTGGTTGCCCTCCGCACCCTCCTCTCTCTCCTCCGCGCCACACCCCACCGCATTCCGCCTCCGCCTCGTCAGCCAAGCCGCCTCCGCCCGGCCCCGCCGCCTCTACCGTCCAACCTCGCCCCCACTGCCCTCCTCCTGCCTCTGCCGCACCTCCGCCTCCACCTCGGTCGGGTTCTTCGGCGACGCCCCTTGTTATGAACGACGTATAGGTAAATTG
Organism: Setaria italica; assembly: GCF_000263155.2. Taxonomy (NCBI): domain Eukaryota; kingdom Viridiplantae; phylum Streptophyta; class Magnoliopsida; order Poales; family Poaceae; genus Setaria; species Setaria italica. Next base: position 7,993,055 of record NC_028457.1, read on the forward strand.
CACTTTGACTGTCACAGTGCAAACTTATGCAAGATTCAACTCCACAAAGCTCAGCGTACAAACCTTTCAGCCAAATTAATTCTTTGCACGCTTCACAAATAGCCATATATTCTGCTTCAGTAGTAGACAAAGCAACAGCTGACTGTAAAGTAGCCCTCCAACTTACAGCACAACTGCCAACAGTAAACACATAACCTGTAAGTGATCTTCGCCTGTCCAGATTAGCAGCATAATCAGAATCCACATAGCCAATAAAACCCTCATAATCAGAATCCACATAGCCAATAAGACCCTTATCAGTTCTTTCAAACTTTAAACAGGAATCTGCTGTGCCTCTGAGGTACCTGAAAATCCACTGAACTGCCCTCCAATGTTCTTTGCCAGGATTAGACATATATCTACTAACAAGACTCCGCTCCGTCAGAAGCCCAGCCTATTTCCTGGAGTGAATTTGGAACAACTCCAACACCCCTGACGCTGGATCCGGGGTGGCCGGCCGTGTGCTCGTGGCCTCCGGCTTGGCGCCGTGGCGCGCGGAAGAGCTCGGAGCTGCCGGCTTGGCGAGAGGTCTAGTGCCCGCCGAAGCTCGTGTTGCCGCACGGGGCTCTGCCACTGCTCGCCCACCGCAGCTCGGTCGCACCGTGTGGGGCTCTGCCTTAGGCCTCCGCCGGACCTTGAGCCACCGTCGGAGTAGGTAGAAGGGAGGCGGGATGGGGCGGAGCGAAGCGACCTTCTAGTGTGCGGGGAGTCGAACACGACGCAGGGAGGAGGGAGGGTGGGATGCGGCTGGGGGAGGTAGGGAGAAGAGCGAGAGAAGGGGAAGAGAGAGAAGAAGAGAGAGGAGGAAGGAAGGAAGTGGGGGTAAATGAGTCTTTTGTAAACCTAGGTGCTAAAGTTTAGCCTAGTTTTCAAACAACACAAGGGAGATAAACTTTAGCCCTCCATTTGAGCGGGCTAAACTGGGCTAAACTTTAGCCCTCCATTTGAGGGGGCTAAATTGGGCTAAAGTTTAGCCCTTGGTATCCAAACAGGTGTCGGGGATACATCCTTAGTACCCGTAAGGAAGGAAGAAGTCGGACTCCTACTAGGATTCCCCTGTAATCCTACTAGGACTCATCCCGTGTAATCCTACTAGGAGTCCTCCTTGTAATCCGACTAGTACTCTGCCCCTGGAGTATATAAAGGAGGGTAGGGGTACCTAGCTCGGCAGGTCATACCTCAACACCCAAGCGTAGGGCGCAATATACAAACACTCCTAAACAGGACGTAGGGTATTACGCTACTCTAGCGGCCCGAACCTATCTAAATCTGTGTCTCGTGTCCTCGCTTTTACCTTCAAGTTCCAGATCCGGCGATCTCCCTGTAACAACCGACCCCTAATCCTTTCCAGTTAGTCTTGATCGCAGCCCTTAACCTTAGCCAGCTGTCTTGCTTGACCGTACCTAAGTGCTCAGTTTTCCGCCAGGTCCCGACCCCTGGATCCGACCCCTTTCCGCTTCGCTCCTCTTCCGACCCCGGCGAGCTCAGCCCACCGTCGGATCTATCCACCGGTGGACCCGCGAGATCTTTTCCCGATCCTCCACGCCAGCCGCACTCGAGTTGCATGGCCGCCTCAGAGTCTTCCTGCCGCGTGGCTCATCTTCTCCGACGCTGCCGCTCAGTTTTGTCTTTGGCAAGCAACAGAGTGGGTTCCCGCGCCCCCTTTTCCCCAATGGCAGCGGAAGCCCTCTGCACCCCTTTCTGCAGAGCCTCGCCTCCCGCGCCCATCATCACGCCACCAGATCCCGGCCCCAGAGCCCGATGTCGCCCGTATTTTCCGTCCCTTCAGCCACAGTTGCGCCGCCCGGTCATCGCTACACGACGATTCCTCCACCGCCAACCCCGACCGCGGTCGCGACAGTTCCTTTCCCCGCTCTGTCAGAAGCCGCCCGACAATCTGTTGTTCCGCGCTCTCCCCGTGCCCGCGTCTGCCTGTCTTCTCACCTGTGCACCCTCGATTCTAGCGCCGTTAAACCGGTCGCTTCTACCACCTCTTCCGCACGACGACGCCCGCTTTCCGCCAAATCCCAACCACCGGTCTACCTGCTCCTACGCCGCCCTGACGGCAGAACGCAATGATCGCTGGCGTCACCCCCGGAGTTCTGCAGCACCGCCCTCCTTGCTCAATCACCGCCACGGCAGAGCACTCCATTGCTTCTCCCCGGCCTTCGCGACACTCCCCTTCTCTCTCTCCGCGCCGTTTCCTTTTCCCTACTCCAGCAGCTATAAAAGGAATGCCCCCGTCGCCGGAGTTCCCTCCGCCTTTGTTGCCTTCAGCTTTCTCTAGCTCCCTGCTCAAGCTCCTAGCGCCACCCACCCAGTTCTTGAGAAGTTCTTCTCCCAGTTCCCTCTCAGTTCCTCCAAGTCACCCAGCAGCTTGCTCCTCCGTGCTGCGTAAGAGCTCTCTTGTGATCCGCAAGAGGCAGCGCCGCCGCCGTAGCTTTGCCGTCGTAGCCCTTGCTCGAAGCTTTAGTCCCTCCGCCCAAGTTCGCTTCTTCCCAACCCCAAGCTTTCCTTTCAGGAAGAAGGTGAGTTGCCGACCCCAGTCCGCCTCGCCCGACCCCTCCTATCCGCCCGACCCCAGCTCCGTCTCGCCCGACCCTGTCTGTTCCGCCGACCCTTATCCGCCTCGCCCGAGGGCTTGGCTGTGATCTTTTTCTTCAACTCGAGGGTGTATGTGTAAAACTTGGGAACCCTTCAGCGCTCGCGTCTAAGGCTCCCAGTTATCACATCCTCTAGTCCAAGGATCAGACCACTAGTTCCTTCCTACCCTTACCTCTTGATCTTTATCAGCCCTCTCGAACCACCATAACATCCTGCTCTTTGTCGCAAGTTTCTGGGCTCAGGCGAGCCAGTGTTGCTGTTGAACTAACTGTCTAAGCTAACTCTTGCATTGCATTCGTGTAGAGCTGCACCTCGCCAACGGTTTCTACGAGCTTCACCCGGCGCCAGAAGAAGAAGCTGTAGCCGAGCTCCTGCCCTCCGAAGCCGAAGTCGCCTCCGAAGTCGAGCCGTTCCCGTCCTCCTTGCTTGAAGGCAAGCCCCGGTTGCATGAGAATCCTACGTGTTCTGCCAAACTTGCGCATGCCTTCCGTATAGCATGCTTGTGCATTTACGTATAGGAGTTGTGTGAAACCCTAGATGCATGACTTAGGTAACCCATGATATGAGCACTAGCTGTTGGACCGAGTAGTTGCATTGCTTAACTAGGAGACGGTAAAAGCCGAGTGATTTCCTATCACTCACGAGTTGTAGGAGTTGCATGATTTACTCTCCTGTTACAACCATAAGGACGATGGACGGGGTAGGGTTTTGGTAACTTTTTGGTGGTCGGATGGTCGCCCCGTCTATCTATGAAATCTTGCTAAGGCCCGACAGTGGTGGTGTTCGTGATCAAGTGTTTGAAAGTACTAGCCTCATACTTAGTATGGGATGAGGAAGCCTAGTACCGGATTGAACCTAGACGTGAGCGGTCGCCCCATTGTTCTTGGAACGGAGTTTCCCCTGCTGGTTGTCGCACGTGGTGGCAAGCGTGGTCGCAGGACGGCAGAGGCCGGGTCTGCGGAACCTTGCACCAAAGGAAATGGGCCCGACACGGGTTAGGGGATTGATGGGGAAGGCCGACACAGGAAGCGACCTCCGGGTGCGCGGATGTCGTGAGGCTAGGTTCACCATGCATGGTTAAAGAACTCGAATCGATTCGTCTGCCTCTCACAGCTTGAGATTGCTTGATCGCTATGTCACCCTGAGTAAATGAGGAATCTGATGATGGCAATGTTTGTTGATATATCTACACATCTTGTTTGGCTCTATGATTGCTTAGAATAGGTTGCACAACCTAGACTGGTAAATGAACCTAGAACCGGAGCTAAAAATTGAATTAGGGTTACTTAGTACTTTTGGCCAACAAACCCCTCAGCCAAGAAGCCTTGCATGTCTAGAAGGAGGAGTAGTCCTTACTCCTATCGGTTAAGTCTTGTTGAGCTTAGTAGCTCAGCCTTGTTGTGGCTTCTGTTTTCAGGTGAAGTTGCTGCGTCCGACCCCTCTCTGGTTGGTGCTTGGCCGCCCCAGCTCCCGCCCGGCTGGACGGTCGAGTGGGACCCCTCCTCGGACGGCGAGGAGAGGACTCAGTGATGTTCTGGCTGGCCTCGCCCGGACATCCGACCCCGACGAAGTCTTCCGCTAGTGTTTTCTCTGTTGTTCTTTTGGATTTTGTAAAACTCTGATGTTGGATTTTATGGTTGAACTAAAATGGGTAAAACTTGTTTAACTTAGTGGACTTGTTGTATTCTCTGTAACCACTCACCTTCGTGTGGGTTTGCTAAACTCGATCCTGTTTAAGTGGTTAAATCGGATGAAATCCGACGGCACTTCGTGTTAGCTCGGTTTAGGCAGGAGTGTCGCATGTTAGGCGGCTTAACCCTGCTTAATCAAGCTAATCCGAGGTGGTTCCGCCACACTCCCGCTACACATTCTGCTACCTCAGGTACCCCTTGGTATACGGCCGGTATAAAACACCGACATTGGCGCCCACCGTGGGGCAGATTGTCGAGATCATCGGGCGAGCTTGAAGGACCTCATCTTCAAGCCAGCATTCGCTTTCAAAGCGGGCACAACCTTCGTCTTCAACTCCTGACTTTGCATCACTGACGGCACTGGGTCCTTCCAATGCTGCATCATCGACAACCAGTAGAAGAAGCGCCTCGACAGGAACTCTCTTCCACAAGAATCAGAAAATCTCGTTGAGAAAATTGACAAATTAAACCTCGGATCAAGGTTCGACTGCAAACTCGTACTCCGACAGCAACTTCGGGTTCGACCGCGATTCGAACTCGAACTCTGACAGCGGCTACAGGTCCGACCATGACTTGAACTCGGAGTTCGATGATGACTCCGGGTCTAGCTACAACTCCAAGTCCGACGACGACTCCAGGTTCGACCGCAACGCGGAGTCCGACGGTGACTCCAGCTTCAACTCCGACTTGAAGTCCGACAACGACTCTGAGTTCGACTACAACTCGAAAGTCCGACTACATCGCGAGCTCGCCGACGACTACGGGCGGCTCACCGATGATTTCTTCGACTATGTCGCGGGCACGCCGATGACCATGGTCGGCTTGCCGATGACTCCGTCGACTACGAGCAGCTCATCGATGACTTCAACTACGTTGCGAGCTCGCCGATGACTACGGGCGGCTCGGCAATGACTTCGACTACTACTTCTCTCAGCAACACACTGACGACTACTTCGTCATGACGCTCGCCGATGACTTCTCCTTACGTCGCGGCGCTCGCCGACTACTACGGGCGGCTCGCCGACGACTTCTTCGACCACATCGCGACGCTCGCTGACGACTACTTCTACTACTCATCTCGACTACAAGGCTAGTCGAGGGCAGACTACTGCAACTCCTCATCTCGACTAAAAAGTTAGTCGGGGCAAACTTTGCATCGTCGACAACTAGTCAGAATCGCCTCCGACTAGTCGACTTCGTCAACAACCGTTATGGCTTCATCAACGACCGTCACGGCTTCGTCAACAATCATCCACGAATCAAGCTAAGTCATTTTTCTAAATTATTTTCCGGCTTACTTTCCGCTTGCGTGCAACACGCGCTCTACTCTCCAGAAACTCTCGTGCACAACACACGCTCTATTCGCCAGGGGGTAGCAAACTCTTGCGCAATCACGCAGTCTCTTTCTTGTCGCAGCAGCGACTACTCTCACTTTTGTCTTCTCTTAAGGTCACTACTCTTCTCGAGCAGAACACGCCTTAACTCGTGAAAGCCTCAGGCGCATCTGTCACACCTAAGCCCATATGCGTGTACGAGACAAAGGTCTCACACACGCAGTGGCAAAGGCTACCCGAAGACTGAGAGTCTAAGCGTAACAGGCTAACTACTCGGGGAGAGTATGACTGAAACAAGAGCTTGACTTGCAACTTTCATATTGATCACTGAATAAATTTCAGCAGTTTCAAAATCCTACAAATGCTACATAATGTACGCATCTTTTCTTTCAGGTCAAGATTTGGCAACGACGCTCGTTGCGACACCAAGTGTGCCTCCAGAGGCACAGACTAGTTCCCGAACTCGGGGGCTAAGCACCAATCACTACTCAATATATCTCCAGTGGCTCAGCTAACTCCCAAGCTCAGGGGCTGAACGCTGCAAAGCTACTCGATGTGACTCCTACGGTTCACCTGGCGCATAAGCTCGGGGGTTGGACGCCGCAAGACTACTTGGATGATGACTTCCATGAAGATTGAAGACCCTCGAGTTGATTATTCAATCAATCTAAGGCTCGGGGGCTGATAAGCTACACCCAACAATCGATTTTTTCAAGTCGAAAGAGGAAGATTCAAAATTTTGACCCTCAGTCTGATTCTACGATTCAACCTAAGGCTCGGGGGCTACTCCATATGGAGTGCGACTTTCGCCGCCCTCCATACATGAAGACTACAATATCAAGATGATCAAGACTTTGAGCACACCATAGCCTCATGGCATCTTTGAGAAGCTTTGAAGATTCCGCCAGATAAAGTACTCGAGGAACACCAAGACTACTCGGCGAATATCTTAAAAGTACTCGAAGACTGCTGCATTCGACTATGAAGCGCTCGGGGGCTTGTTGGGGATACATCCCCAGTACCCACAAGGAAGGAAGAAGTCGGACTCCTACTAGAATTCCCCTATAATCCTACTAGGACTCATCCCGTGTAATCCTACTAGGAGTTCTCCTTGTAATCCGACTAGTACTCTGCCCCCTGGAGTATATAAAGGAGGGCAGGGGTACCTAGCTCGGTAGGTCACACCTCAACACCCAAGCGCAGGGCGCAATATACAAACACTCCTAAACAGGACGTAGCGTATTACGCTACTCTAGCGGTCCGAACCTGTCTAAATCCGTATCTCGTGTCCTCACTTTTACCTTCAAGTTCCAGGTCCGGCGATCCCCCGCTACACATTCTGCTACCTCAGGTACCTCTTGGTAGACGGCCGGTATAAAACACCAACAACATAACCTAAGAAACAAGAAACCGACCTGGTGATCGGGCCGACTGCGGCCATGGGCCGTCGCGACGAAGCTACCGGAGTAGCACGAAGCTATCTGAGAGACGGACAGAGCATGGGGCACTGGGAGCAGGAAGTAGGAGGAGGCTATCAATGAGAGGGGGGAGAGAGCGCCCAAGGTAGGAAGCAGACGTGGCGTGGCTTGGCTTCTCGGTCGCTTCCCTCTGGACAAGGTAAGGGAGAGCACTGGAGTCGGATGGAGACCAGAGAGCGGAGGGACCTTATCAGTAATTTCGCGTTTATTTCTGTTGTATCCCGCCCAAACCACCCCCACCGGTGGGTTTTGAACGCTGGGAAATGAGGTGCTTCTATCCCAATCCGGCGCCTCCTCCATTTCCCTATCCATGTTTCCAAATAAAGAATTAGTTTTATTTCCCTATCCCAATCTTCATTTCCATATATCCAAACACCACCGTAGCGGGGTACATGCTTAAAGAATAACTATGTTGTCACCCAATCACTATAATCACAAATTATAATCTAATGGGATCATGTTTCTTACAAACTTGTATATTGTGGGATATAAAATTGGTGCTATTATATCCGTACTTAAAAATGGTTTCCTACAATAATTAATAATTATACTTTTGATGTCATGTTACAAGAGATAGCAGTGAAAATGTACATTATCTGGATTTCATGCTAAGTTTCACTACTCTCAGACCATTTTCGATGGGAGTCTTATCCTTATTAAACAGAGTGCTATATCGGTACTTTTAATGGTGATAAAGAGTTAACAAAGAGAGAGGTGGAATAAATTTCACTATAAATTAAATATTTTCTTACTTATATGCATTTTAGAACTAGAAATACGAAATCCTTCCCCTTAGAGCAACTCCAAGAGGCTGCTAATCTTACCCCAATACTTTTTTAGGAAAAAAAGAGAAAAAAGAACCCCAACAGTCCACCCAAACCTTCCCTAATTTTTTAGCAACACTAAAAAATAGCCTACCACCGCGTATATTTTAGCGTTGGCATTCCTCCCTCAATCCTGATTCCCGCACGCTCGCGCGTCCCTTCCGATGGGCCCAATACGATGACGTGGCCTGTTTATAATATTGTGGGCTATTTATTAGCAATCTGCTGTGGATTGATACGTTTTTGGAGGAAATTTTTTTTGGAAGAACTCCCAATACATAGGCAGTGTTTGGTTGGGCTGTGGCTTTTGGAAAAGCTGCTGTGAGCTGTGGAAAAGCAACTGTGAGAAAGCAGCTGTGGAAAAAGCAGAAGACCGTTTGGTTAGAGGAGCTGTGAAACTGTAGGCTATGTAAGAAATACCTGTAATGTCCCTAAAGGTTTGTGAGTGTGTTTATATGCAAATTGCTCGTAACAAAATAAAGTTTATATATTTTCATCCATTAAAGTGATCGGTCCACATAAATAGAATTATATCCATCAAAAGTTCTATACAAGGATGCCATCCTTCAACATGGATGAGCAGGGAGCGGCGGACGGGCCGGCGGCCGGCAACCGGGGGCGACGAGCGGCGGGGTGCGGCGGCCGAGGTCGTTGGGCGGCGGTCGTCCGGGAGGCGGGGTGTGGCGGGCGGCCGGGGGTGCCGGGAGGCAGGCCGGCGACCGAGGGCGGCGGACGACGGGCCGGCGGATCGCGGACGGCTGGCCAGCAGCCGGCGACCCGGGGCGACGGGCGGCGGGCGGCGGCACTCGGGGTCGTCGGGCGGCGGCCGTCCGGGGGCGGGGGTGTGGCGGGGGGCCGGGGGCGCCGGGTCGGCGGGAAGCGGATCGGCGACCGAGGACGACGGATGGCGGGCCGGCGGATGGCGTCCGGCAGCGACGGGCGGCGGGGTGCGGCGACGGGCCGCCGATGGCGGCGCGCAAAGAGACGGAAGGGTATGCGGGGAGGAGCGAACGGACGTGTCGGGAGAAATAGATCGGGGCAAAAAACAAATCGTTACCTTCATAATCAGTGGTAGGTGGGTAATTTTTTACCATAAAAGCACTTGAAAGCAGGGGGAAGGTGCTTTTTGATTTTGTACTAGAGCAAAAGTAGCTTTTGGGCAAAAACACGTAGAGCTTTTAGACCTTTTGGTTGGCTTTTGACTTTTGCAAAAGCAAAAGCAGGTTGGAAAGTCCAACCAAAGGCACCCATAATTGTGGGGAAGAATTTTTTTTAGTACTCTTGGAGTTGCTCTTAAATCGACTGATGGCAAATATACTGATGCTGTGGGCCCCATAGACCACGATGCTATCGAGGTTATAAAAAGCACAGTTAAGGTTTTGCTCCTGCTTCATTCGGTTCTCGAAAGGGACAAAAAGGCGCCGCCTAACGCACAGATACCATGAAATCCAAGAACACCCCCTCCAGCTAGATTTCCCTCCTCGCCCCTCCCATCTAGGCAGATGATCTTCCAGAAGGTCCACCAAAGATTCCTCCTCGATTCTTCACTGCTCATCCTGAATCCATCAGCTCCCTGCGCCCCTGTTCCGCTATGCGCAACCAGAAAGATTCTTCGAACAAGAAAGGAAAACAAATCGAGCTGCTGATACTCTGAGGTATGAATACTGAGATTTCTTTCCACGCGAGCTGCTGACCTGCTGTAATTCATGGATTGTTTCTTTCCCTTCTTTTTTTTCAGAAATTGCCCTGCTATTGGATATAGTAATTATTCAGAGTTCGTGCTAAGAATTTAACATTTTCTTAGACTGTTAAAGAATAGATATTGAATGGAATAGAGAAGCACCTGTTTTACTTTAGTTTTGATCCTTTTTAGGCTTTATGCTGTCAAATGATTCCCTATTTGGATTTAGTCGTGTCCTTTCTTTGTATATGTTGCTATAGCCTTCACATAGATGCCATTTCCTGGCAGGAATTGACAAGTCCTCTGCTCTTCAATTTGGTAAGAAATATTTCATCCGGTGGTGTGACCATTGCTAGGAATGGATGGGATTGGGACATCGGTTTGTGGTGCCGGCTCACCGCCGGACATGGACTCTTTTACGCTCTCAGACTTTGATGGCCTTGAGAGATACACGGATCTTGGTGCTGGCATCTCGGTAGATGACAGTGTTCTGTCAGCGCTCTGTTCTTCACTGAGTTCGGAGGAGCAAGCTGAAGCTGGTGCTTCCATCAGCGAGGATGGTGACTCCCCTGACGGTTCAGCTTCCGGCGAGGTTATGCACATGTGCACTGCTACCCTCCCCAAGTCAATACATGGTGCTGCCATCACCCTGCCGGAGAGGATGCTGAGGGCTCTGGCGATGCTAAAGGATGCATCAAGTGGTTCTGGAGCAATCCTTGCTCAAGTCTGGATGCCTGTGAGATATGGGGAGCGCCAGGTTCTTACAACCTCTGACCAGCCGTTCTTGCTGGATCAGAGGCTCACAGGGTACAGAGAAATATCCAGGAAGTTCATATTCTCTGCTTCAGAAGGACCAGAGCAATTCCCTGGATTGCCCGGGAGGGTTTTCATATCTTGCATGCCAGAGTGGACCTCAAATGTAATGTACTACCACGACTCAGAGTATTTGAGGGTGGATCATGCCGCGCGCCATGAGGTCCGTGGATCCCTTGCTGTGCCAGTTATCGATTCCAGTGGCCCTTCAGATTCTTGCTGCGCCGTGCTAGAAGTAGTTATGACACAGGAGAAGGACAACTTCATGTCCGAGATTGACAGCATTTCTAAAGCTCTGCAGGTTAGGACAGACAACCCCTGTTGTTCTCCATCAGAAAGTTCTTCTCTTTGCAATGCGTCTAAGCTATTTTCAGCATAAGGTTGTTCTGTATGTACCATAAAAAAGGAATACAGACTATGCTTTAGGCTTAGACATCTGTCAGAACAGTTTATATTCAAATTTAGCTGATACTTCTTCATATACTTATTGTTAGTTTTTTAAAGTTTAAGTAGATCTGTTAACATTATGGGTATGGTCCTAGCCTATGTATTCTTCAATATGTGTAACAGCATAAACAGAAACATTATTTTGTTTATTCGTTACTGTAGTTTCTTCTCTGAGCTTACACATGGCATTGTATTATTGCAGTCTGTTAACTTGAGCACTGTGAAAGCATGGACATATCCCCAGGTACCAATCTTTACTATACTACTATACTGACAAGGGCAGGTATCAGAACAACTATTGTTCCAAAATTCAATTGAAATTTCTGTTACTTGTATTTTTCCCCAGAACCTTACTAGGAACCAGGAATCTGCATTCACAGAAATATCGGATGTTCTGCAAACTGTATGCCATGCACACATGCTACCTCTGGCACTTGTATGGGTTCCGTTTTGCTCGAGCAGCAATGCAAATGTGTCGATTGAGTATGGTGACCAGGATATGAAATTCAATTTAAGGAAGAAAGATTTGCTTTGCATACATGAATCTGCCTGTTATGCCAATGACATGAGGATGCACTATTTTGTCCGTGCCTGTGGTGACCACCCCCTTGAGAGGGGACAAGGTGTTGCTGGAAATGTAATCTTATCAAATAGTCCATTCTTCTCCTGTGATGTAAAGGATTATGATGTGTGTGATTATCCACTGGCCCATCATGCACGGAAATTTGGCCTTCAAGCTGCTGTCGCAATTAGGCTGCGGAGCACATACACTGGAAGTGATGATTATGTGCTAGAGTATTTCCTTCCACTGATGTGCAAAGGTTGTGATGAACAGCAGCGCTTACTTGATGACATTGCAGAGACTATGCAGAGAGCGTGCAAGAGTCTGAGAACTGTTTCGAATTCTGAACTGATGGCAGATACCACAGTAAAGCCATCAAACAAGAAGGGATGTAGAATAAGATTCCCATCATCTGATATGTCTATAAATTCAGGCCATAAACTTAATGTAATTAGCACAATCAAAGCAAATGTGCTTTCTGGACATCAGAAGATGAACACTAACGAGCTACTGGGAGATATGAAGCGTGCTAAAAAGGTCATCTCTTGCTCAACTTTGCTCCTCCCCTTTTCTCATCCCTCTGTTTTATGCTGTCTGCCTTCCACTGCTTCAGCCATAAATAACTGTAGGTTTGACAAATGCAAGATAATTTAATCGATAAACTCTTGGAAGGATTTCATACAAAATTTGCCAAAGCATTGCGCCCTTCCTTCCAGGTTCAAGACTTTAAATCACAATATCATTTTGCTGGTTGCTATAACATCATAACACTGACCCAGTATGACAATATAATTTTGCTGTCCTATAATAGCATAAAGTTGGTCCAGAAGTCCGGATCAATATATTTACAATTATAGGTTTAAACATCTGTGTAGTTCATATAGCTAACTACTATTGTTCTCATTTTAAAAATAGTTAATACTACATTGAATGATGATATAAGTCGAATTTACCACTTAGAAGTATCTAATTGGTACGCCTTTCTTTTTGTAGTTGAAACCTAGCACTACTTCACATGGGGAGAAAACGAGCACCTCAATGGAGAAGAATATTAGCTTGAGTGTCCTTCAGAAGTATTTTGCTGGGAGTCTAAAAGATGCTTCAAAGAGCCTTGGTGGTATGTTCTTTATATTGTCTCATGAGTCATGATCCTTTTCTGTTTTTTTTGTGTGTATAAGTGAGGTCTTATTCAGTTAGATTAAATTCAGATGAACCCAGAGAAGAACAAGTGCAGATATGTTCCAAGCTAGCACAATAGCATAAATAAAGATATAAAGGGGAAATCACAAGTAAAGTAAATGATTGATGTTGTTGGATATAGAAGTATTTCTGAAAGAGAAGAGACGTACAGGAACTATTTATTATTACTTTGCTGTTGCTTTGCAGTTTGTCCCACGACATTAAAAAGGATATGCCGTCAACATGGAATATCACGGTGGCCGTCTCGTAAGATAAAGAAGGTGAATCGATCTCTAGAGAAGATCCAGAATGTCATAAGCTCAGTACATGGAGTTGTTGACAGAGAACTAAAATATGATCCTGCAACTGGATTTCTCATTTCATCTATTTCCCCTTCTGGGAATCCTTTGCTGATTGATGTTGAAGGTGATGGTGTTGATCCTCCACACATTGAATCTGAAAGTTCGCAACTAAAGATTAAACTTGATTGTGGTGCTAGTCAAGGAGAATATCAAGGCCAACTTGTTTTGAAAGCACAGGAAGAAAAGTTGAGTGAAATTGATTTCAGTCTGAATGAGGGAAGATTGTCTCTAAATTCACATTCTTCTGGTACATCAAACAGGTCACTATCTGCTGATACATACAATGTTTCACACTTTATAAATGAAAAAGCCACTTCCTTCCAAACCGGGTTGGGGATAGTGGGAAGTCAGGGCAATAATGCATCAAGGGATTTGTTTCTTGTGCCACAATCTAATATCGGGACTGAAACACTCCCATCTTCATCCAGCAAGACAGATTACTCCAGTGGCAGTGCATCCAGTCATGGAACTTTCCAGAAATGCTCCAAAACTCAGGCATCAGCTAATGAAGGCAATACAACCGTCACTGTGAAGGCCAATTACAAGGATGATGCCGTGAGGTTCAAGTTGCTGCCATCCATGAAACACCATGATTTGCTCGAGGAAATCGCAAAGCGGATGAAACTATCTGTTGGATCGTTTCACCTCAAGTACAGAGATGATGAGGATGACTGGGTGATCCTAGAAAGCGATGCTGACCTACAGGAATGTCTTGATATACTAGAAATCACCAGGTCACATGTTTTAAAAGTTCAAGTAAGAGATGTTACACATCCTGCTGCAAGTTCAGGTAGTAGCTCAGTATTAGGCATGTAGGTCAGCACACTGCGGCAAAAAACTGGTGCAGCAGAATGTGTGCATTTTGCTGTATTGTACAAAGTACTGGTGCAGAACTATTTGTTCAGTTTGCTGTATTGTACAAAGTACTGGTGCAGAACTATTTGTCAAGTTTGCCATGTTGTGCAAAGCATGTAAAGAGCCTTGATGTTTGAGCATAATTACTGCTATTCCATATTGTTCAAAGTAGAAACTTTGGTGCTCTTCATAATTTCTCCGTGCAGACTGATGGTAGAGTTTAAAAGATGTTCAGTATTGAATATATATGATTGTAACGTTGAACTTCTGAATCGCTATGTTTAATGTAATAGTTTCATGGAAACGATGAATGGCTGGTGTTAGAGATCAACAAAGTTATATAATATGGTCATCCACCTATGGCTCTGAAATCTGAATACAGAATGATGTGAACTGAGGCAGTTTGCAGTTATTTGGTAGGAAATGCAAATAATTTCTGCTATTGGTCAGAATCTCGTATCTATTTAAATAGTGATCATGTATAGCTTTGGGACTATGGTTATAATTTGGTGATACTTCTGTGGGAAATAGCGGAGGTAATAGCTTTTCAGAGCAGAGACAGGGCATGGCTCAGCTGCCTGTCATATGACCATATATCAAATGAAGTAGCTGAAATCACAGGTGCAACAATAGCACACAACCATCACATTCAACTTTAGTATTCTACCAGTTGATTTAAGTGTTGTGGTTTGATAAAGAGCTGAAATTGCTCCACAAACCGAATGATTGCAGCCAAAGGATCTCCAAGCAAACTGGCCTGGATGCCAGATGGGCGTCATTCCTGATAAAGGAACTGAACAAACGGAGGATACCATGGGGAATACCATTGCCAGGGCAAACGGGCTTCAGGGGTCAGCTAAGCGCAACTCATCTTTTGCAGGTTATGCTACAGGAGCTTGCTCAGCTAGACCTCAGTTTTCAGGTTGTTCTCATCAACATTGCACTTCTCGTTCTCGGCTGAAAATTTCAAGCCTTTGTAGCAGACCTAACTGATGATAGGGCAGAACTGCCATTCCATAATTTAGACAGAAACACAAGCAATCTGTTTCACCAGTAAACCAGATTCAGAGCATATTAATAACCAAAGTACACCTTATATAAATTCAACTCATTTGTACCTATATATATTGTTCAGTCCACAACACCCTTCAGTATGATATTTTACAACGAAGAAATAAGTACGCACCGGAGCAAACATAACACGCAGCATAATGACTGAAGAATCAATCACCTGTAATGAGACGGGCTAGAACTTGTAAGCCCAAACATAGAAAATCTAACTAGAACCTCTCATCATTGCATCCGGAACAAATTCTCAATGGATGGACCAATGGACATAACTTCATCCACCCTTAGGTTCACATGAGGCCTGGAAATGGTAAAAAAAGCCAGACCATTATTGGTAATCTTGGCACAGCCATTTATGTGCAGAACTTCAAGGTGTGGACAGCCATCACCGAGGGCTATCAAACTCTGGTCACAGATGTTTCGGCAGCGGTTCACGTGCAGAACTCTCAGCTTGTTGCAATACAACCTGATCGCAGACCAACCAGGTAAATGGACCCCATGGCAGACAGCAAGGTTCCACTCCTCAAGAAATGGGCACCCACTGGCTATTGCTGTCACAGAATCATCTGTGAGGTAGCGACACATCCTGAGATTCAGAATCCGGAGGCGTTTAGCAAAGGCAAGGCCTCCCAGGCCATCCAGCCCAGTTGAGCTTCCTAACTTGTGGAAGTTCAGGTACTCAAGTCCACCACCACTAACTACATCCAACAAACCATCTGGAGAAAGCATGCAAGATTCAGCTTCAAGATAACGAAGCGTAATTGGGCAACCTCTGAATCCAACACCAGACAGACGTCTGCAACCTGTAATGATTAGTGTGCAAATGTTTGAGCAATTGCTAAAGATTGCAGAAACCCCTCTGTCTGAAATGCCCATGCAAGAACCAAGGTTTAGACTCTTCAAAGCACAGCAGCCCTTTGAGAGACTTTCCAAACCAGCATCTGTAATATTAAAGCAGCTTTGAAGTTCAACAACTACCAAATTTGGGCATCCAATCGCCACCTGTGCTAGACCATCATCTGTCATTCCAGAACAGCAGTACAGTGAAAGGGATTGCAGAGATGAACCAGACATTCTCAGAGCGTTCAAAGCTGAGTCAGGTAGCTCTGCAAGTCCAGCAAGGGATATCCTGTTAAGACAAGGTGAGCGGGCCAATATGTTTGGGATGCACCTGGCATGCTCCTTATCTATTGTAGGGTTAAAAGAGCAATGGAATGTTAATGATTTCCGACCAATGTTTCGAACCTTCAACCAATTCCTGCAAGTTAAACCAAAAGCATTCCTGTCCAACTCACTTTCAAGCTTGTTAAATATAGAAAGCAAGCAATCATCAGACAGGTGACTTATGTAGTTTTCTGAGCTGACATCCATTGTCTCTCTTTCCATATTTGACTGAAATACAGATTACTGAGTTCCGTCTGAAGGTTGGAGAGCTTGGATCTTTATTAAATACTTCTGGGATGTACTTGAGGAGGATGAACTTGCTGGATCAAAACTACACAGAACAGTTGGCTCACCATACCCATAGCCAATAGATGCCCCACATTTTCGGCAAAGAAGCTTAGTTTTCGGTCTGTAAGCACGCCAGGTGATGGGAAAGCAAGATATCTCGTCTACCTGAGTAAATCGGCTGAGATCGACAGAAACGAATGAAATCAGTCCTTTCTTCAGAGATTTCTTATATGAGGAGCCTACTTCAGATGTGCTTCGGTTAGAAGATGAAAGGTTTAGAGGGTATCCGCAAGATCCACAGCTGTCAATAGACATGTAACTGTTGTCAGAAAAACACACAAAAAAAGAAAGAAAATAAAACTTGCTGAAAAGAAATAGTGCGCACAGATATAATATGGTATGCACAAGATGGTATTGCATTAAAAAAATGTTCGACCACTCAAGCTGATACTTAGCAATCAATGGCATTGTATTGAACTTATCTTGCTATTAGTAATATAATTGTAGCAAATAAAAAATTCGGTACCACTAATGCCGTATTGGAGAAGACTGTAACAAAGTGTTTACTTATCTATAGAAATTTCATTCCACTTCAAGTTTTTTCTTTCTGCTGAAGAACTATAATGCTTTTTATCATCTTTATGTATCAGACTGCAACTATAATGTTGCTTATGGTTGCAAATGTTTCCAATGGTTGCAGTCTAACATGTTATGTAAATACAAGGTGCAAATTTGACTTCAGCCAATACAGATACTTTGAATCAATAATGTAAACAAACTACATAACTGCAGTTATTGCTGAGCATTTAGACCAAAACATGTGACGCCAATGCAAAACAGGGGAAGTCTCCTATTACTATTACATGGCAATTTCCCGTTGGCTAACTGTTATCTGACAATGGACAACACCTATGTTGCAAGCAGGAGCTCCGTGACAGCACAAATTATCAGTTTCGCACGGTCACGCCGGCAAGCCCATGCGTAGCATGCTCTCGTGTCTGTCTGCGAAATAGGATCTTGCAAGGTGAATCCCGACAAGTTCCGATAACACACTGAACTTTTGCGGGGATGAGCTCACTACGGCATCTGGAAATTACTGCTGTCCCCCAAATTCCAGCAGCATGACTCGTTATTTTGTACTACCAAATAGATGGACACCCAGTTAGACATTCTAGTAAGTAGTAACAAATATCATTACTTTCATCAGGCAAAGACTACACCCAATTTCCAACCAGGCAGGCAGAATGGAGTAACTAGATGAACTAATCCTCACACCAATCAACATAGCACAACAGGTTCCGGATTCCCGATTCCCGATTCTTGGTTCCAATACTAACAGGACACCAAGATTCCCACACTCCTAAAGCAAGGAATCCACAGGATAACCCATCCGCAAAGCATAAGAATTCAATTAACCATCCAACAGCAACTACGGCCCACCCAGATTCGACGGGAACCGCAGACAAGAACCGGCCCCGGACTCCCCCGCCTCCATTCCACGCCAAGACGACCAAACAATGGATTAAATTGAAGGCGGAATCGAGGCAGGGGGCACCGAAATCACCTGTAGTCGACGTCGCGCTGGGACATCCTCGGGCCGCGGCAAGATGGGGAAGTCTCATGGATCGAGACGGCGGTGGGGTCAGGGGGAGGAGGCGGCCATGGTCCGATGGTCGCCGAGGCTTGGCTCGCAGGGAAGGGGAAAGGAATTGGGGGCAATGACTTGGCAAATCTTGGCTGTTTGGGCTTTTGGTTGGGGGCGGCCGGCCGGGCGGCGGCAGACGTGTACGCGACTCGGCTTCTTGGCCGGCCGCGGCAGTTCTTGTTTGACCCTGACGTTTCCGTTTCGGGTTCGTAATTTGGTTGACGCGTGCAGGGATTTGTTTTTTTTAAAAAAAAACTTGCTTTTTCTGTGCTATGGTATTTCGATTTTCGATGAACAACTCCACTGCAACGTTAATTCTGGTCTGATGTGAAATGTGTAACAATGGGTGCTGTGGAAAGTTTGGCGGTGGCTAAGGGGTGTTTGGAAAGGGGTGTTAAACTTTACCACCCCACTTTTAGCATAGTTTTAGCACTTGAACTCCCAAACAGGGGTGCTAAAAGGTGAGTGCTAAAGTTTAGCACCCTTGTTTTTTTAGCACACCCAAGGGGTGCTAAAAGTGGTCCCCAAGTCCAATTTTTTTCTAGTTGCCCCCTCTCTCTCCTCTCCACTTTTCCCCAAGCCAGTCATAAATGAGGGCAATGTAGTCATTTCTCACCCAAGGTGCTAAACTTTAGCACTATATCCAAACAACCCAAAGTGCTAAACTTTAGAACTCTATTTGCTAAAATTTAGCACAAGGTTCCAAATAGAACCTGAAGGTGAAACGAAGCGACGGGAAAGGAGGCCACCGAGAGCAGTACCAGCGTATGTTGTCTTTGGCATGGGCTAAGACTCTACACGTCAGGGTGCCAAGTTTGAGCAAAAGGCTCCAACGTCTTAGCTTCCTCTAGAATTTCAGGATGGACCTACCAATTATAAATTATATTTTCCCTTTCACCGACACAGGAGCCCCTACAGAGAATATGGTTGTTTCGCTGGACTTATAAGCCAGCTAAAAAGCTCAAAGGGCTGATTTGTTGTGAGAGAAAAATATTATTCGGTGGCTAGTAAACTGGCTGATAAGTTGAAGCGAACAGAGCGGACATGGAGAAAGAGGTAAAGTAATTGTTTATTACTTAGCACCGGACGCTCAACTGGGCACCTGAGGCTAGCGGAGCACTGGTAAAAAATTCTACGCACCCCCTTCGTTCCATTCTCTCTCCTGCTAGCACCACCTAAACTACACGCTGGAGCTGCTCTGATGCAGCCATGTAGGCTAACACGCGAGGTGCTCATTTCATTTGTGAGTGATGCATGGTGATGGAAATCAGGGTGATTTCCTTTTTTGTTTTCATTCAATTTTTTATCTGTGCTGTTTCTTGCAATTTTTTATTGAGAAATCATCCACCATCATTTAGCTTTCTTTTATTTATCGTACTTTTTTATTTTCTGATGTGTCATTTTTTCATTGGTCTAAAATCTGAGTGAAAAATAAAGAGCAAAAAACATGAGCAGTCTCTAAACTTACGTTGTGGTGTCATCCGGGTCCCTAAATTCTCAAAATGCATTTTCAAGTCCCCAAACTTATCTTAATGTGTCATCTAAGTCCCTAAACTCTTGAAATGCATATTTAGACCTCCAAACTTGTCCTCGGATTTCATCCGGGTCCCTAAACTCTCAAAATTTATTTTCAAATCTTAAAACTTGTCACCTGTCGCTGATGGCAATGCTTCCTCTTTGCTCGTTGCCTTCATAACCACCTTATGCTAGCGATAACGCATGTGTTGTTTAGCGCTTGATTAGGGGATCTTAAAATGCACTTTGAGAGTTTAAGGACTTGGATGACACCCCGAGACAAGTTGGGGGATCTGAAAATGTGGTTTGAGAGTTTAGGGACCCGGATAGCATCTTGAGACAAGTTCATGAACTTGAAAATACATTTTGAGAGTTTAGGAACCTGAACGACACCCCGACAAGCTCAGCCGGAAGATGAGTAGGCACTTTTTTTTGGGGTGGGGGAGGGGGGGGGTGGGGGGGCGGCGGTGGGGGACAAGAAGAACCTACGTACGATTTCATTTTGATTTCTGAAACGGATGATGCAGTTGATGATTTTGTAAAGCAAATGTATGTAACAGATGTTAAAACACTACGTGTCAAGCCCAAGCAGTATGGAAGTGGGCCTGTTCTATGATTAGGCTGGCTTGTCGACCCCACCCAGCCCAGGTGCACCAAGCAAAGCTCCTACCAAACAGAGAATCAGCCCAGTCGACCACGTCGTATGCGTCGTCCTTTCCAAATTGGATTTTCGACTGAATCCCTCCCTCACTACTATCCCAGAGCTCCGCAAAAATTGCCTGTTGAGATTTATATTCTATAATGAACAGATAAAAACAACTGGGTGCCTTGCTCACCTTTTGGGATGGGGAATAGCACAAGATTCAGGACAAGTTATTATCTCAAATGTACAATTTCAGGAGATGTGTAATGCAAGTAGGTCAAATAGCACAAGTTTGAAGGATAAAATACACAATCTTCTTGTGCAACTACTAATTTCTGTGTGGCGCAACCAGTTTATCTCCCTTCTATTTGGGAAATTCAGGTTCTGCCTAGAGTTCACATGTGTTTGTGGTTGCTGTCTACAACTAAGATGCTGACCACAAATATCTGCAATAGGATCACCATGTCAGGGATGAAATATTCATACTTTGCAATGAGAAATAATTTATACAGCATCCCGCTTTAGCTAGATGCATGTGAAAATGCCCTTTATGAACTTTTTCAGTTTACTTTAGGGCTTAGTTCAGAATTTAAGTTTGGTTTAACTAATGTCTTTAGCACTGCATCCCTATGGGGACTCCGGAAACTAAAGAATTAGTATTGTTTATTCTTCCAGAAATGTCAGCAGTATAGAAAGTTTCTTTCGTTTTTGCTGTTTAATATTTTGTTCCTCGGTTGTCTCGTGATGAGAGATACAACTGAGCTTAGTTTTTCTTACCGCCTCCTGCATGAGGTTCTACTTAGCAGTGCTCATGTGATTGTGCAGTTATGATTTCAACCATTTGGTCCGATCTTTTGCCGTCGAGTTTCTAGATTCATCCACCTTCTCTGTTATGTCACAGGCACGAATAAGCTGCTACATCTGCACTTTTTAGGGTTCTTTCTGCCAACAAATTGCCCGTTCTACCTTGACTTCCCCTCCATTGCTGACAATGCATCATGTTCCCACAGTTTCTTTCTTTTGAGTATTTTTTTCCTTCTTTTTTCTTGGTTTGCAGTTTGGCCAAAGCGAAACTTTGATGCAATTTTGTACAGCTATCCTCTAAATATCCTTGCAGTTTGGCCACATTGGTAAATGGTAACATTCTCTAAATATCCTTGTCAATCCTTGTACGACCACACTATTCTCGATTATCCGTGAATGAAGTAAAGGGAAATTGTTTTTGATTGAGGACTATATTTAATCAGCTTACTCTGCATTTCTGCCAGATAACAGAACAGCTTAACAGAATTTCATCTGGCTGATGAAATGGCGAGTCATTAGAACATCTTAAGAATCGTTGGGCACTTGATGACTCAAGCAAGCTAAGCCATATTATTTTTTGAGTTATTACAATGGTCTTAGATGTATAATCTGTTTAATTGATACATGCAAACAACTTTTGCATATTCGTATAAGATTGAAAGACACAGGTGAAAGAGTGTCACATGGAAGTAATGGCATTAATGCCATCAGTTTATTGTACCTAACACTTTGCCGGATATATGTATAGCCTCAGAGTTTAGGAGTAAGCAATGGGAGGAAGTGCAAGATAGGAAAAGGAGAAAGTTACAGTAACATATATTCTGTGTTTCATTATTGTAGGAATGAGAGGCACTTGGGACTTTGCTCCACCGATGTTGTCGGACCTTTGAGACAATTATTTTTCACACATCCTAATAGTAATGGAGAGCTCCTTGATTTTCATTGGGGGCAGTAGTAGCAACACCGCCGCTGGGGAGGATGCATCATGCATGCCAGGCGAGAGGCAGGGGAGCGCAGCGAGCTGCTTCATAGTGTGGAGCTGAAGAAGAAGAAGAGCAGTAGATTGAAGTAGAGGTTTGAGCCGTCAGATCAGGAACTTTCAGTTATAATTTCTAAGAAAGATTTACTCATGCCATTTTTAAATGTCTATTCTTAGTGTGCGCAAAATAATTGATAATCAAAATTTTAATATGTTGAGTGCACACAACTCAACTCCTCAGCCTTTTGTGACAGGAGAAAGTACAAAATAGGGGAGGGTAAGCTGTGGAAATAAGTCGTTGATCGACAATAAATATCAAATTAGCAATAACGTTATCTAAAACCTAACTGGAAGCCTCTAAATTTATGAAGGGGTATGTGGGCAACTATAATACACAATCTTTATGTGCCGTTGTCACAACGGTGGGGTTGAAACCTGTTAATCTCCTTGAGTTTGGAAAGTTCATGTTCCTTCAAGAGTTCAGATAATTTTGTTGTTGTTCTTGTTGTCCATAACTAGGATTTGACTAGAGGTAATCTACAAGAAACATGTTAGGGACCAAACATGTCTGGTTACGCAATGAGATAGAATAAGTACAACATTCCTTTTTTTAAGTGTGTTGTAGGTAGTTGCATGCAGAATTCCCTCTTAGGACTTCAAATACAAATTGGTCTTAATCTTGAACAAGCTGCTGGCTAGCTCAATCAAGACAAGCTATGGTTTTCAGAATTGGCAGTGGATGATCTAGCAAAGGAAGAAAC
Source organism: Setaria italica (assembly GCF_000263155.2). Classification (NCBI taxonomy): domain Eukaryota; kingdom Viridiplantae; phylum Streptophyta; class Magnoliopsida; order Poales; family Poaceae; genus Setaria; species Setaria italica. The sequence continues at coordinate 8,015,791 of NC_028457.1, forward strand.
CTGAATGACAGAATCCTCTGCTGCTTCCTCTGTTTCATAATTCAGGAACAGAGTTTACTCTCTCCTTTTCTTTATGCAAGAACAGAGTTCGCTAAAACACAACTTGTAACTGCCTAATTATAAATTATTTCCTCTTGCGCATGGGACGTTGGAACTTTGGAAAAAAAGAAAATGACTATACTGATGGATATATATACGACATGAAAATTCAATGACATGAGGTGTGTCTGAATCATATCGTTGTTAACTCACTAAAGCAACCCATTATTGCACCCGAACGAACAGTGTCTTAAAAGCAGAGACCGTAGTGTGAACTGTCACTATAATATCGATGGTTGGTTTGCAAGGTTGCACAGATTGCATTGCTCTATTTGCTCCACGAGACCAAAGTGATATTGGTCGGCAGCATCACAGTTCTTTTTTCTAGAATCTTCAGCACTTGTTGTGGGCATGGCAGGCAGCAGGCACCGAGACACTGGTTTCTTCATCTCTGGTAGTCAGCATATGATTACGTGCCTGTGCAAGATGAGTATAGGCTCCTGTTGTCCACCGTGAGAGTTGCATACATCCGCAAGGTGCGAAGACTGTAGATGCGAGGAGCTTGGGACCATCACCATGTTCAAAAAGGTGATATACATTGACAATCACCATGTTCAAAAAGGTGGCTGGAGCTTGGGACCATGGATTGAGCTAACACTACTCGTATTGACTGTTGGTTTTGTTTGTTTTAAGGAAGGCAAGAAGGGAATGAGTTTGATGAAATGCCTTGGTGTTCTGGCCGGTGAGGCATAGTGGTGGGTGTGGGAGGCAGCATGAGACGAAACAATATGTCCATGTTTTGGGTTATTCTAGATTATGTTGTGATTATGTTTTCCGCAGTTTTAAGAGCACTGCTTGTTTTATGACGAGAAGTTAAGTGCAATTCAAATTTGTGTTTTGAAGACAGTGTGGATGTTTAAACTGTTACTTTATGTGGATGTATAACTTAAATTGTTGCTTATTTGTTATGGGAGAGAGTACAAGACATTCCAAATAGATTGAATGAAAAAAACCTTACCGTTACAGAATAATTCAAAGCAAATGAAGAAGGCATATGACATTCAACTCAGGCCAACTCCAAGGTGCGGAAGTGATGTTTCTTAGTAGGATATGTTATTTCGAAGGTTCGGCATCTCGCAGTCAGCCCTTGCCTGCGGCTTATGTTGGAGATTCACACCAAGGTGGTAACCACGCACGTTAGGTTTAGGAAACCATACAACCTTCGTTGTGCCACTGCCATCTCAAAATGCAGATTGTGAGCGACCATACAACCTTCGTTGTGCTACTGCCATCGAAGGTCATGGGTGATTCGCGGAAGCGAATCTGCAGAGGGTCGTCACCTTCGAGTAATGGCATCTCGGTCTGTAACCCCATGTTTTCATGTTTATTGTTAGCAGGTTTCGGCCAGGCCATGAACGCGATGCGTGGTAGACAGGGACGTCAGCTTCATTTGGGCCTAAGGAAGGTAAGGTGCCACCAGACCAAAAGAAAAAAAAAAATTCATGATGCCTCCACAACATGAAGGGTCAAAGCTCAAGGGAAGCATGACTCATGTGATTTTGGCTATGGAAACATTAAGGCACCAGCCGGTTGTGTAATCTCTATTTTACCCTTATGTCAATTTTGTACAACATATCCTAGGATTAATGTAGTAGCTAGGTAACCGAGGGCAACAAAGTAAGGGGGAAAGTAACCCTTCGTCTTCCTGTAAATAGGGATCCATCCCACTGTACAAAGAATATTGGTCAAGCAATCTTTAACTTCATTGCTGCCCTGGTAATTGTGTGTCTTTCGTCAGTAGTCGTTACCATCGTATTTGAGTGCTTGACCTTCTTCCGTAGTCGAGTAGAGTTGCTCAAAACCAACATGTAGCAAGCGCATAAGAGTGCATCAATAGGAGGGACTGCAACATTCAATGCTATCCCTCTGCACATATGAATTTGTACGGCGTGCTTGTTTGTCTCAACTCAAGCCATTTAGGGTCATATGGTGTAGGAAGGACAAGCAGGAGGCAGAAGACTATTATAAGTAACTGCAACATTTCTTATTACAGCACTAGTTCTTCATGGTCCTTACAGAGATTTGTGAGGCATCGGAAAGTCAGACGTGTTATGCGTGCAACCCAAAAACAGCCTTAAAAGTGGTGGGTTCCACCGCCGGCTGGCTTGGTTTGTGCGAATGTTAATGTGGCGGTCTTCTCCTCCTCCTCATGCTCGACGTGTGCTACGGTGATGCAGGACCAGGTATGTGCCTGGCAGCTTCTTGTCTGTCGTTTCATGGAGTTACTGCACCGAAGATCGTTGAAGCAGAAGTGCCGAAGATCGTAAAGGTGTCATCTTTGTTGTCTTTTCAATCCGATTGTCTCGTCATGGTCAAGGAGGTTTATGCTGGTAGCTGCTACAGCAGATCCATTACGGGCTCTATTATCTCTGACATCACATCACTGGCGAGTAGTCTTATTTTCATTTATTTACGGGCTCAATTCAAGAAGGAAATGGCATGCAAAACCTACTTCTCTTACTTGTGAATAAAGATGACACCTTTTTGTCTTTGAATGCCACACCGGTACAGTGGTTTTGAGTGTACTTGCAATTGCTTGCATATCTACAAACAATAGGCCATTGAATTTGTCTCAGTATTAGGTTTGAGTCCGCACAACAAACCATGGGTGACTAATTTATTTGCATTCAGATGTCACGTACGTGCTTCACGAGGATTCCATAATGTAATGCGTAGAGGCTAACAATACTCAGACCAAAGCTTGTTATAAAAGGAGGGGCACAACGTCTACTGAGTTGTTGGGCAGAAGAGTTTCAGATGGTCTATGAAAAGATATGTTGAGGTTCTCTCTTTCGTAGACCAAGGCTGCTTCTATTGTTTGTATCCTCATCACGGCATCTTTAGGATTTATAGGATAGGATTCATGGCTGGCAGGTTGGCTCTGTGGCTTCTATTCCATAAAGCGTTTCCTGACCTTTTTTCCATCTCTCGAACATATTGTTTCTCTTACTGTCGTGATCATATTCATATATATGGTAGTTGTCAATTCTTTCCTGCAAGTTGGCGAATTTCAATCTAGCCTCTGTTCTGAGTGCTGAAGAATGCACTAGATTTATCTGACCAGAAAGCAGCTTCTTCCTCACAATCGATATGTACTGTACACGGGTCCAAATGTATCTGATCATGATCTGCATGCTTGTTAATGACTGCACTATGTATATTTCATATTTGAATAAACAAATTTTACAACCTAGTTCCAGTCTTTCGTACGGATGAACTACAAGCAATGAGAACTGTGTGTCTTTCTACGCGTCTCCCTTGAAAAATGATTTGATTTATTGTTTTCCTTTAACAGTCTGCATGCGAAAAATTAGCTCTAATCACCAAGCACAAACTCTCTTACCATGATGAATCCTGCAGCCCGCGAGGGGGTATCGGTCATGTACTTATTCATTCAAGCGTTCCTGAAAAGCAGACCAACCTTGTTGATATTAGCATCGGCCTATAGATGTTTTCCGCTATTTGAATTTAAGAAAGTGCGTATACGGAGCCATAGGGCAGAAGAGTATGGGGATGTCTGAGAAAATAAGATGTTGGGGGTTGCGAGGCACGGATTCAAAAATATTCATTCAGGTTCAGTTCGAATCTTGGTTGTTGATTTGATGTGCCGTGATCCAAGACGCATCCGTGATCTGCTTTGCCTATTTTTCTACTATGATTTTGTTAAAGGAGTAACTAACATTTTAAGCATTAAGAACTAGTAAGCGTTATTAATGTTGAGTACCATTCACAGTTCTTTGCTTCGACATGTTAAAGAGAAATGAAGGGAAGCTTAAAATCTAAGTTGCATGATTATTTTAGCAGGCAGACAACTGCCATTCATGTCCTTGCTCTTCCACCTTTTTCGATAAAGGAATATTTATTAATCTTAGAAAATAACATCAAATGTGATACAATCATACTAAGACCATCCTGGCCTCCGCATAGTTAGGATAAACTTTGGTGCATTGTAGCATACACAACCAAGCACACTAACTGTAACACCCTAATTTTTCATCATTTGCAAGTTAATAAAATTTATTAGGATTTTCTAGAATTTATTTGAGCTTGTTTAAGGATTTTAGGATTTTCTAAGGTTTTCTTTGATTTTCTAGGCATTTATTTGTTTTTCTGAAATTTAATTAAAGAATCATAGGTTTGCATTGTTGCATTCATGCTGGTGCATTGTTTTTTTTTGCTGAGTTCAAATTTCAGATTTGAATTCAAGTTTGTTTGAATCCCTTTTGAAAATGGCAAAGTTTGTCTTTTTGTTCTTTTCTTTCTTTCTTCTTCTAGCTCCAGCCTTCTTCTTCCTTTGGCTCGTGTCTTCTTCTTCCTTTCAGCCCAGCTAGGCCGCAATAGCAGTAGCACGTCGGCGGCTCAGCTTCCGCTCAGCGCAGTTGCCGTCGACGTCGATGGCGCCCCAGCTCCTTTCCGCCTCCGCAACTTCTCTCTGCGCTGTGGGCCCCGACCGTCATCTCCTCCAGCGCGCTGGGTCCGACCCGAGCTCAACCGAGTCGTGGCTGCCCCCGCATCTGCCTCATGGTTTATGGCGCACACGCCAAGGAGCAACCCCCAACCGCCTATATGGCCACCGCCACCACCTCTGCTATCCCCTTTTCGCCCAAAACCCCCGCTGAGCCCCAGCGCCGTCGCACGAGTGTGAAACCCTAGCCGCAAGACCCGCCACCATCGATCTCCTCCATCGGCGCCTCCCCATCGACTAGAGCACCACCAAGAGATCCACGTCGAGGTGAGGAAGCTTTCGGTGCAGATCTTTTGCGATCCCGTGACCTCCAGCCTTTGCTCGAGCTCACTGGAGTTGCTGCTTCGCCGCCGAGCCACCCCACTGCGTCGTGCCGACGTTAGCTCTGCCGCTGCAAGAACAACCTGGGCTACTTCACTGTGTCCCTAGCTCTCTCTAGAGCTTGATCCCGTCGAGGATCGTGGCTGGAAGCTCAAGATTGAGCCAAGTCTGGTGAGTTCCGCTATAGCGCCAGCGTTCACGTCCCGTCACACCGCAGTTGTCCAATCGCGGATCAACAGCCCAGATCAAGTCCAATCCCGAGTCAAACTGGTTGCGTACTGGTCAACTAAGCTGACGTCAGCTCTGCTGCTGCAAGAATAACCTGGGCTGCTTCGCTGTGTCCCTAGCTCTCTGTAGAGCTTGATCCCGTTGAGGATCGTGGCTGGAAGCTCGAGATCGAGCCAAGTCCGGCGAGTTCTGCTGTAGCGTCGCTGCCCTCCGTCACTCACAACGCCACCGCTCACGTCCCGTCACACCGCAGTCGTCTGATCACGGATCAACGGCCTAGATCAAGTCCAATCCCGTGTCAAACCGGCTGCGTACTGGTTAACTGAGCCGCCCACGCTGTTTTTGCTAGAGTCCCTGTATTTTCTAGTTTTTGCACCCAAAGTCCTACGCAGTTCAAAAATAATTAGATTTAAGTTCGTTTTCTTCTGTTTTAGCCCCTGTCCTTGTACAAAATCGTGCTCGACATCCCGATTTAGTCTTTTTGCGTGTTAGCCCTTTGGTTTGTATGTTTAATTAGGTTTTAGCCCTCAGTTTCTTTAAGTTTAGCCCCTTGAAGTTTAGTTTGGTCGCAGTTACACCCCTGAACCTTGTTTAGCTCATATCTTTAGTGTTTTAAATCTGTTTTAAACGATTCTTGAGCCTATGAGTTCGTGTTGATGCATAGAATAGTTTTATGACCTTATTTTGCTTTGTTGTTACTGTTTGGTGTATTGTTTTCTTATTTTAGTTCTTTGTTTGCTTGTTTAGTGGTTTTGGATGCTTGTGTGACGCTAGAAGAAGCGCAACTCGAGGAATTTCAAGAAGAAGACTTCGAAGACTCTTAATAGCATCAGAACTTTAAGGAAGGCAAGTTGTGCCCTTGATCACATTCTGTCCTATACCACATTTATATATGAAACATATATGTTATGCACGCTTGAGTCCTAATTAATATGATGGGTCCTATTTAAGGTTGTACCTAGTTTCCATATTATTCTTTGTTAATCCGGGTTTACTTTATTGTTGGGTAGATATGCTAGCTGCTATACCTGGTTTATGGTGGAAAGTAATGAATAATGATGGGAAGTAATGAATAATGATGAACCTAATTTACTTATGTTATGTACTTTGTTAATTACAACCACTCACATGCCTTAACTCGAACATGGAGTGAGCACCTAGGAAAATAGTACAATCATAAGACTAACGGGCTCTAGTCTTGACTTATTAATTAGAGACTCTTGTGTGTGGTAGTCTTACCGAAAGGGCAAGAGGGTATCTTGTGATGGGGTATAGCTCGGCTCCTTTGAGTGGTATTCTCTTTGTAGATACTCACCTTACAGGAGGGTTATGCACATGCAACTGTCGAAACCTTAGTGGACTACTACCTACAAGGGAATCTTTGTAAATGCCTCGTAGTGAATCCCTAGCCAGCCACCTTGGTAGTGTTTAAGGATCTTGCAAACCCGGGCGATATGGGAGACACGACTTATGAGGCTCGCCGCCGGTGAGGCTCCTTTCTTCCCTCTCAACGCGCTCCTCTCATGCGCCGGCTCCCTTCCCTACCGTGCCGAGTGCCGGTGAGGCAAGCCATGCACCGCTGGTGGTGCGCCGCACCCCTGCCGTGCCTCTGGCAAGAGGTAGAAGATGGTAAGGCCATTTTCTGATCTACCCCCGGCCTATCTAATATTTCTTCTTTTCATTCTTGTGCCTTGCAATCTTGTGTGAAACTCCCTGGAAAAACTTACATTCTTTCTTTTCAACCTGAGTCATGTAATCTTGCATATGTAACCTTGTTCTTTTCTATAATTACATGTTCTGTTCAATATATCTTTCTAAAATTCTTTGCTAGCCCCTAAAGTATATAGTTAATTCTTTTTTAGCCCCTGGAACCTGTTTATCTCATATCTTCGTCGTTTTAAATCCGATTTCAGCGATTCTCACGCTCACGCGATCGTCTCTGCATGAATGTTAGTTTTAGAAGTTTGTTGTAAGCCTTTGCACATGTTTTTTGTACTGTTTTACTCATTCTTTATTTGTTTGCCTTGTGTGATCATGTAGATGACGTGACGTTCACGGAGGAGCAAGTTCAGGAGCAGCCACCGTTCGAAGAAGAGTACTCCCAGTTTGCCGAGGAAGGCAAGTGGTATTCTCCCCCTACATGTTCTTTTTGTCCCAATAATATCATGATTAAACACTTTATTTATTTCTTGTATGTGCATAAATTTGACGGGAATGCCTATTAAGGACTTACCTAGTTTTAATCCTTATTCCTTGAAAATATGTTTAATCATGTTGGATAGACTTGCTAGTCGCTTAATTTGGGTTGGTAATGTCCTAATAATGAGAAGAATGTTAATCATGCTTTTTTTATGTTGCTTTACCTGTTTAATTGCAAGAACACCTGTTTTAATTGGAATATGGAGAACCACCCAAGAAAACAGTACAACCACAACATCACATGGCTTTGATCTTAGCCGAATAATTAGGCATGTGGTTAGCTGGCGGCCTTACCGAAAGGGCAAGGAGGGGGAAGGTGTTGGGCGCACGATCCGAGCAGTAGCCTTAGCTAAGGTGCTATCTCATTAACAGGTTGTAGTCCGCATCGCTACTGAAACTCTAGCGGGCTACCAGTTATCTGCGTGTCTTTGTAAAGGTTTCGTAGTGGACCCCCCAGCCACTCACCAAAGGAAGTGTTTAAGGGCTTTGGAAACCCGGGCGACACGGGGGACCACGAGTTGTGGGTAAAGTGTACAACCTCTGCAGAGTGTAAACTGATATATCAGCCGTGCTCACGGTTACGAGCGGCTTGGACCCTCACATGATAATTGAACTTAAAGATGAGAATAAATTATGTTACCTTTACCTTTGGGTTAATGTTAATGCTTTATGCTTAATTGGGTTGGTATAAACTTACATCTAGTAATTAGGTGCTGCTAATAAAATTTAACCAACTAAAATACTAACCGCTTAAAGCCTTGAGCCATTCCTTGTGAGCCTTGCATGTTTCCCCCACTTGCTGAGTACCAACCATAAGTGTACTCACCCTTGCCCAAACGCTGTTCAGAAGCTTGTGACGACGTGGAGTTCTTTGATGACTTCGAGGAGTTCTAGGCAGGCGTTCACCAATCAAGCCTGTGGAGAAGCTGCGTTGTGTGTGTGCGCGTTTAAGTTATCGGTGAACGATTAAAGACCTTCATGTCTATCATGCTGAGTGTAATAAAGCTTCTATTGGTTTATGTATGTTTTTGAGCACTATCTTTGAGGTATTCACTGATGACGTCAACATATGTGTGAGAACGGATCCTAGCACACATATGCGATGCATTCGGTTTTGTCCAGAAACCGGGTGTGACAGTGTGAAAATGGTGTCACGATGGGGCCCAAACTAAGTGATCTTGGTTACAGGATACGGCCTGGTTCCCAAACTCTCGTGCAATTAACTGTGGGGTACAATGTAACAAACATCGTTAAGGGATTGCTTCAATCGTGTCCCAAATTCAAGAGAACTGTGGAACACAAGGAACCAACATCGTTCCCTCATGTACGGTCGATGGGAAATGTCTCATAAAGCATTTCCATTTTTAACAGATCAAAAAAAATGCGTTACTGCACCTGAACGTATTGTGTCTTAAAAGGTGGTTAATAAAGGAGAATTGCATCGAGCTGCATTGGCATGTGGTGTGGAACGGAAGAAGAGCAGTATATGGAGCTGAAGGTGGAAGGATACAAGTGTGCTGTCAGATCATGATCCAGTGGCCAGGAACCGTCGCCTGAAAGGATGCTATTTTTCAGGAATTTACAACCACCAGTTTAGGACAGATTTACTTATACATTTTATAAATGTATATTCTTAGTGTACACAAAATAATTAATAAAAAAAATTTTAATATGTTGAATGCACGGAACTGAAATGGTCAGTCTTTTATGACCAGGCAATGTACAACATAGGAAGGGTAAGCTGTGGAAATTATTTGACAGTAAATATCAAACTAGCAATAAATAAGTTATCTAACACCCATCTGATGGGACCTCTCAATTTTTGAAGGGGTATGTGGGCAACTATGATACACAATCTTTATGTGCAGCTGCCATTTTGTTTAGCAATGAGAAAGAACAACATTCCCTTTTTGAATGTGTTAAAGCTAGTTGCATGCAGAATGCGCTCTATGAACTTCAAATACAAAATTGGTCATAATCATCCACAGCCCATCCCAATTGTCCCTCCGGATTAGATCGAGACACTAGATGCATCACGGTTGATAAGTCAATCCCTGAGGCATGGGAAAGACTTCAAGAATACATCCTGGCCTGTCCTCATCACAGGATGGATGATTGGCTTATTCTTCAGAACTTCTACAACGGGCTGATCTGATAGACCGTGACCACATTGATGCTGCTGTTGGAGGAGCCTTCTTCTCTCTAACCATAGGAAATGCCACTAAATTGATCGAGAAGACGTGTTGTAAATGAACGAACACAACAATGGGTATCGTCCACGAGGAGGCCAGGAGTGCAACCAACCACGCTTCGACTACCAAGGAGGTAACAAACATAACAATTTCAATTCCAATCAATCCTCCTTGAAATATCATGTTTTTGGCCAAGCAAAAATAATTGAATCCCTTTCTAAAAGGCTTGCTGCCAACGAAAAAGCCTTGGAAAGCCTATCCTCTACTTTTAGAAACCAACTGAGTTTCAGTAAAATGTAAGAAACCCAAATAGCTTAGTTGGCCGTTGCTATTCCTTCTATTGAGATCAGAGAGATTTCAGGTTAACCCGAACCTTTTCATGAAAATGTTAGTGCGATGATTGAGAAGTAGGAAAAACCTTCTCGGAACCCGCAATACGCTAACATTGCAGCGAAGTTCTATGAGGAGAAAGACATGACATCTCAAAAGTGGTGGTCCCCGATCAATGGACCCAAGGGAACAAAGTAGGATCCCAGTTGCCCGATGCTTGAGTGCTTGATCTGGGACTACCATGCCGAGCATGCTCTATGTGACCTTGGATCAAGTGTCAGCATCATGCTGAAGGTAATATATGATAAACTCAATTATTGTCCCTTGCGTCCCATAAGAATGTGTCTGCAGATGGCCAACTCGTGAAACTGCTATCTCGTGGGTATCATAAGGGGTGTTTCGGTGAAAATCCGAAACATCTATCTCCCTATGCATTTTGCGGTCCTTGACATGGAAGTCAACCTGGAAGTATCACATATTCTTGGGCGACCATTCCTAAACACCACCAAGGCGAAGGTCGATGTGAGAGCCAAGACCATTCCTAAATACTGCCAAGGCGAAGGTCGATGTGAGAGCCAAGACCATTCAACTTTGTCTTGATGGAAAGATAGAAGATTTCAAGTTCAACGAACCGCATCGTTGGGTAAAGAGATCCGGGAGGCGAACTGATCCACAGCCTCCACAATCCGAGGAATCACCATCCACACTGTTACAACCACAAAAGATTAAAGAGGGTGTGGCGGACAAGGAAGGACAATCATCGAATCCACTTCTCCAGGATTGGATGCCATGTCATCAAGCTAAACATGATGGAGAAGAGTCCTGGTCATCGAACTCTAAATGGTGAGCCCTTGGCCGATAGGTAAATCGGTAGTTATCCCATATTTGATTTTTCCCAATTGCATATTTTCTTTCAAATTTTTGATTTTCCAACACTTGCATTTGCATGAGCATGTTTGATTTTCCAAAACCATATTTGCATGCTAGAATTCTTTGTAGACTGTTCCCTTTTCAAAAAAAAATCTGACTCAAATCTTGATTGAAAAATCTTTTTGGGCATTTTCTAAGAAGGGGATGTTTTGCTCGTCCGATGCATCCACTTCTTTCAAGTTTTTGCTCTTGGGATTTTCATTCAAGTTCTGGTCAAGTTTAAGTGCAAGAAACTCTTTCCCTCTCTTGTGTTCTTTTGCTACAAGATTGCTCAAGCTTTGGAGGACTAACCACTCGGGTAATTTCATTCATTTTCACTAACGTAACCTGTTTCGAGTTTGTTCCTTCATGTTTGTGTACTCTGCAGCAACAAAAGTAGGAGTGGAGAGCTTGCTACCATTGGTATAGTGCAACCCTTACCAAGGGCAGTAAGCCAGAAGCTAGCTTGGGGGGAGTATCCTCACATAAGAGGTAACTTGTATCTTGCTTGTTTTCAGTTTGCATCATAAAAACACCATAAAAACCTAAAAACTAAAAAGGAAAAAAATACTAAGTTGCTTTCCTATGGGTGGTAAGAATGCCTTAGTTCTTCATGGTTGAAATGATGAATAGTTTCTCTGTTTAGTTCCTCTCATATGTTTAGTTACAACTTTGTGTTCTACCAAGTTCTGAGTTTGTTGGCTTGCATGATCAAACCTTAGCTTGAAACTTGTGGGTAGCAAAAAAAGCATGATCCTAGTCTATGTTGTTGTGAGATATGATATGGTAGAATAAATTGCTATAATCTTGTTATACATGATGCTTGATATCCAGAGTTTTATTTTTGAAAATGATAAAATGATAAGTTCCTCAATGATGAGAAATTCCCATCCAAGGCCATATGTTGATCATATTGAATATCCTCCACATATGCAACTTGTTTTCTTATTGAGTTTTGTCAAATTGTTGTGACCCTTAGTGAGATGCTTTTCATACTCCCATGATCAAGATCACGTACAAGCCACCACCATATGCTAAACTTCTACACTGGAAGTTAGGAATCTTACCATCTATCCATCAACAAAATAAAGCTCTATGTTGTTCCATGACCATTCTCTCTCCGAAGTTATCCTTGCAAAAGGGACATGGGCTATGCAAAAAGAAATAAAGTACATGCTCATGAAAGCATGATGAAAAAAGAACAAAAGAAAAAGATAGCCCATGCCCCAATAGAAAAAAAAACAAAATAAGAGAGATGGATCATACAAAAAGGAATCCATACACCATCCACACACATGCACATCTTGATCAGGTTGTATGACTTGCTTCTCCAAGGATCCAGTCTTTGACTTAGCAACACATGAGAAACATGTATGCCTTCATCTTCCCCACCTACGGCTCCACATATAAGCCTATTAGGAGTAGGTTGGGAAAGAAAGGCAAAACCATGCCTTGGTAAGGAATCATAGACATTGAGGAATCCGAGAGTATCATTTGAGAAACTTGGATTTCTTTTGAAAAACTTTGCAAAACCTCTACATAGATAGTTGATCAAGGGTTGAGCCAATGGTACTCTATGAAACTGTTCTATCTCTCAACTGCCCAAGACAAGGTAAAGCTACATGCTCCATAGGAGTAAGGTAAGATGTAAGATCCATGCCAACTTATTCAATTCATGGAAGAATATTTCATTGTAGGCATGGCATAAGTTAGGAATACAACATAGTAGTAACTCCTGATCAACCAACCTAAGTCTTAGCATTTCTTTGAGATGAGCAAAGGGCTATTATCCTTACCCCCTGTTTGGGATTTGGTCTATTCAAATAAGACATACTTATGAAGCCTTGCTTTCTCCCTAAGTTCCTGAGAACGAATTTTCAATAGCATAACTTGGGCTCCTAGAATATGGGCATAGTAAATCTCTTGACCTACTCGCCGTCCTTTGGAAAATACGATATGCTTGGGAATACTCTTGGGTGAAATACTACAACAGTATCTCCGTGCGCTTGTGGATTTACTTGTGATCGTTAAGAATACCAACATATATCAACTCGGGAAAGATGTGCACAAAATAAACAGGACCTTTGCCCTCAGAGTCTGTGACCCTCTTAGTCAACCTGTGCCGACCAGACCTGGGACTATGTGAAGGTTCTGCTCCAGCATATCCGTTGCCCACCCCTTGGGATGGATTTCTAGGTTCAGCTAGCGGGATTGAACCAAGGACTCACATAAACAGGCACTCCCGAAGGTTGTACCTTTTTGGCACGTATGGTTGCACGTTTCACTAGAAAGATTTTCCCGTGAGCCGGTCCTTATGCGACTGAAGTAAGCTTTTAGGACAGGATCCTCTACTGAGGCTGCCCCCTTACTTCTTTGTCTTGTCCTTAGGGGTTTCTAACTCTTTAGTTGGTTCATTTTATTAAACTTAGGTCTTCTAGCATTTTTCATAAAAACATTGTATTTGAAATATTCTAGTGAATTATATCTAGTTGTGACTGGGGTCATTAATAGGATTTCTAGCTAGAAGCGACTTCAAGTCAAGGTGGGAGAGGGAATAGAAGTCAGTTGCCCTTATGTTCCTATAGAAATATGCAAGTCAAATTATTATCTTGGTAAATTTTATTACCTAAGAAAAATAGGGCAAAAGTATGATCAAGGGGTGGATGCTAGGACTTTCCTTCATTAACTACCTTAACTCGTCTCCTAGGTTGACTAGTTTCTTGATTTCTCATCTTCTGAATCCTTGGTTTCTTGTTGGAGCCTGATCAGGCTAACACATCTACTCGTCTTCTGGACGGCTGACCCTTCAGCTTCAAACCTTCTGGATTTTTGACTTTTGTCCAAATCTTGGTCGTATCCTCCGTTCACACAAACCTACAAATATGCAATCAATATAATACTAAAGAAAGTGAAGAATATTGGATGATGGAGGCTTTGGAAATTATTGGATCTCTAGATGATAATCCCTGGATAATCGATGGATATTTTGCTAGATTTCTAAGAGAGTTCTAAGAATTTAAGAATGGATTTCCTATAGTTTTGGTCGGGTAGCATAACGGGTAGATTTTGTTGATATCTAGGGTTTCAATTCGACAACATTTCGGCTAGATTGGGTCGATATATGTGGTTTGAATGGGATAGCACAACAGCTGGGTTTTGGAATAGACCTTAGGTATGATGCGGGTGCTAGGTGATGTGGATGTATTTCTAGGCTAGGAAACTTGCAAGACAAGCTCGGCTTTGACCCTACGGTGGGTGGAGCTAACCAAGTTTCCTTATGTAGCGGTGGAACTTGAGAGCTTGTGTGCTAGATGGTCTGTCCTGGTACTAGGGGATAGTACACATGGCGACAGATACAGTTGGGCATGAACAAGTGGAAGCTAGAGAGCTCGTAAGATGGACACCACTTGCCCCGGTGCTAGGGGATAGCACACATGGCAAAAGATGGGTCCGGTACAAGATCAAGCAAAATGGAGGCTAGAGCTTGTTTGACAAACTCACTTCAACCTCTAGGGTGGAGCCTGGACAAGATGGCTTGGATGGGCATGGAAATAGGCTTAGCTGGCTCTAAGATATTTTTAGGAATTTTCCTAGGGTTTTTGAAAGTGAATTTGATGGAAGGGCAACTTTTGGTGTACACTAAATAGGGTTTTTCTATTATGTGTGGAATTGATAATTTGGAAAAGGGTCTACATGAGAGGAACTATGGAAAATAAAGGCATGGATAGGTTTAGAATGTTCTCTAGTATTTTTGATGAATTTTGGAGAATTTTTAGAAAAGGGGAAGGGCTCTAATTGAACTTGTGTGTGCACTTGGTCGGGTGTGTGTAGCAATTATGTGGGTAGTGTGGGGTTGCTATTTGGTGGACCGTGCCGGTGGAATGGTGGACCAACGCGGGGTGTGCCTGTGGTCCACTGGACTAGGCGCATGGGAGAGTGTCGGTGTTAAGACCCGGCAACCTACCAAGGGGTACCCGAGGTAGTGTTTTATACGTGGGGCTCACCGAAGACCAGGAAGTCGAAGGTGAACTCGAACACACGATTTAGATAGGTTCGGACCGCTTATATCGCGTAATACCCTACATCTTGTGTGTTGGTTGGATTGTATTGATTGAAGTTGTTTGAAGGGGTCCCTGCCTCGCCTTATATTACCGGGGGTAGGGTTACAAGTTAGTTGTTTACAAGAATACCAGTCGGATTCGACTAGAGAGTTCTACTCTAATTGCTACGAGTAGTTTCCTAATCCTCGACTAGTTCTTGTCCTCCATGTAGACCACACCATCCTGCACCGTAGTCTCCATATCTGACACGTCTCGGTATACAACCCCGTATTGTAGAACTATCCAAACCTCTTGGTGGGCCCATAGAAGTATGGCCGGTAGAGAGCGAGGTGAAGGGAGCTGACGAGCGGGGTGATGATGTTGGTGCCGGGCCTGCCTGTTGGATTGATGAGAAGAGAGAAAATGGGTAATAGAGAGAGACGGGGAGGACGACGCTTACCAGTCCCAGACAGCGGCCAGGCGGAGCCACCGTGGGCACCATTGGTGCTACGCGGGTCATGCCGGAATCGCGCTAAAGGGGCGATTCCGGTCGCCGCTAGCCCCACGGCTTGTGCCAGGGGAAAGAGGAGAGCGGGGCAAGATCGCTCGAGGTGTTGTGGGGCTGGGATAATAGGAGTGTCAGGTGCGGTCCCTAGGGGATAGGCTACAGCCCACCTTGATGCTATGAGCGCTAGGGAGGGGCGGGGCGTGCTATTTATAGCTGCCGAGGGCACAGAAGAGGTGACCACGTCAGCCCGGAGTGGATGAGCTCGAGTGGTTGAGGGGACGTGCCTCCTTGTCCCTTCCACCTTTCAAGCACAGCCATGGCCCACAATGCCAACAACCGACGATGACCTGAGCTCATGATGATAGAGCAGCACCGCCATGGGCTCTCTCGTCGGCACCTGCGTGCAGTTGTGGCTGCACATGGCTCCATCGAGGGGATTCGTGGATGGCACTCTCAACAGCTGCTCGAGGATGACGCGTTCGTGGGAGGAGCTCCCAAGATGGTGGCGGCCAGCGCCCATTAGATTGACAGCACCGCAGCCGAACCCTTTTGGCAACAAGGTCCAAGCATAAGCTCGACGGCGACAACATGGTGAGGTGGGTGGCGGCGGCGCCCGCGGGTCAACTTGAGCCACGAGCGAGCCAACCCAATCACTGATGGCCTTGAAGGCCATGGCAGCGCCGGCGGACAGCTGGTAATCCCCGCCGCCACAGCTCACTTAGGGTTAGGATTTGTGAGGTAGGGATTTGGGCATTTGGAGATTTCTTATTGTTTGACTTAATTGATTCAATTCCCCTCCTAGATTCTCTTAACCGAAAAACCCAAGCCTTACTCCGTTTTAACTTCGTACAAAACCATGATTTGGGTGCTAATTACAGGGAATTGAAATTACGGAGGGTTGCTGACCATTAAACTGAGATCTTAATTACACTATCATGGGATAATTCGACATAATTACCATGAAATTCAAACTAATCATGAGTGATTGTTGCTGACCGAGACGTAATTAGAACATAAACAAGATTAGCCTAGGGTGATTGGTTCTAATTCAAACCAATTCAAATGAATAGAGGTATAATTAAGGCTAGATCGTAATGGACCGAGGCATAATTGCAAAAAATCGAGGTCAGTAGGGTTCAAGCATTAGGCTAGAGGCTTTGATACCAAATGTAAGATTTATATCCCGTAGGATCCAATTAGCCTAAACACATGAACACCTAATTATAATTATAAGCACCTAATTGCACTTACAAGTAGGATTAGCATATCCCCTTAAGGCCGTTGATGTCCTGGTGCTTGCTGTAGATGTAGGGATACGAGGTAGGCTACACTAGCGCAAATCAAAATTTTCTACCGCGTAAACCAGAAAAACTGCCGTATAAGGATCACGGGATTACCACTCGACGCACTACTGGTGCGGAAGATGTAGATTCGCGTCGATGCAGCGAAGTCGATCAGCGTAGTCGTACGTAGTCGATCACGTTGACGTCCAGCAGCTCCTCAGTAGCTCGTCCACGTGCAGCAAGATCGCCCTCGTGCCGCGGCTCGTCGTCGGCTCGTCGTGGCTCGTCGGTGGCTCGTCCAAGTGCTGCAGGCGCAACACCTCCAAGGTATCCACACGTGCAGGGAGGAAGCGTCGCAAGCCGGACTGCTAGATCCGTGAGTTGCAACAGGCAAGGGCGTGGGAGGCGCGGCAGATGTGTTTCGCCAAAAGGTGTAAACCCTAGGGCGCCCCCACCCCTCTATTTATAGAGGTTCCTAATGGGCCTCTAGGTCCGAGGCCCATTAGTACTTCTAAACCTAATCCAACTCGGATCACATCCGAATTGGGCTTCTAGCCCCTTAAGTGTGTGACCCTATGGGTTCGGATACGTATAGACATGGCCCGAGTACTCCTACTCGGCCCAATAGTCGGTAGCGGCCTCTAGCAAGACGTGCCAACTCCTATACGCACACGAAGATCATATCAGACGAACCATCACAACATAATATACATGCTATTCCCTTTGCCTCATGATATTTGGTCTAGCTTCAAGCCGACCGCTCTTTCTCGATCCTGTGATTCGGAATCCCTTTGTAGGTTAACTCTTAACCGTACGTAGCATGGCCATGCATTTTCGGATCCGATCACTCGAGGGGGCCAGAGATATCACTCTCAATCAGAGAGGGGCAAATCCCATCTTGATTGACCATGTCTCACAGCATGCTTCTTGACAAACCCGAAAGCTACCTTTATAACTACCCTGTTACGGCGTAGCGTTTGATAGCCCCTAAGTAAGTCGATTCACATCTTGAATACATGCGACAATCTCAGGTCTAAGGACAAAGCGTATATGTTGTTTAAAGAGAGAACTACTTCTCGTGTTGGGTCAGTCCTAGCACATGTCTCCACATGTGCCCACATTATTAGTTCAACATCTCTATGTCCATGACTTGTGAAACATAGTCATCAACTAATACATGTGCTAGTCTAATATTCATGTGTGTCCTCACATGAACTCCGACTAGGGACAACTTTAGAATAACCATACAAGTAAAGAGTTTCACACACAATTCACATAATTGCAAATCAATTTAAGTAGCCTTTAATGGATATTCAAGGAACACAATACAAATCATGGATACAAATGGAATATCATCATCTCTATGATTGCCTCTAGGGCATACCTCCAACAGTAGAATCATGCGCCCGTGATGTGGATGATGCCGGCCTCTTGTCTCTCTTCTTTTACCGATGTGGATCACCGACGATGGCAATGGCCATGGCTGCAACAATAGGACGTACTCGGTTTTCCTATTTCCGCAGTGCCTACGTGATCGGGACGTTGTGGGGGTGGATCCATGGATGAGCTCAACTCCCCGATGGGGAGACCCCTTTTATAGTGCGGTGAAACAGGGGACTGAGCCATTGGGTTAGTTAGAAGCCCAACCGATCATGGGCATGGTCAAGGATCTTTTAGACCCCCTTAAAGATAGGCATGATTGGGCTGTTAAGCCTCTAAAGACTTGGTCATCTTGACGAAGCCGAAGATCAATCCAACAGGAACCAAATTTTGGCCGTACCTGTTACAGGGAGATTCTTGATATTTGCTAGCCATGGATTCAGTTCTTCACACCCCAAAGGTGGCAACCATCTATCTTGATCATAGTCATCATATTGTCTGAGTTCATCTTGAATTTATTCTTTTTGATTCTACATTCAGTTGCATACGTATACTACAATCATACATGATCATACAAGTATCTCACTATCCAAGAAATTAAATCTTAGCTTATGGTGGTGTTGACGCAAAATCTGGACCTCAGGCTTCAGTGTTGAACAACACGGATGACCTCAGCCTACCACTTACAAGCTAATTAAGCTAAGAAAACCTAATCAATATCATGGCCATGTAATTGAACCTAGACAAGGTAACACGGTGAGTGAGCATTAACTTCGGCCCATTAACTTAACCAGACAAGCTTGTGGTAGCAAGACCTCGCACACACCCCTATCGGCTCAATGATGTCATAATGCTTCTAAGAGAAACCGATAACACCTGACCAAAGCATCGGCTATCAACAGTAGCGTGCTAACATCACGGGCCTGATGGTTAGTAATACGAGGGGTAGGAGTAAAGATCTATTAGACTTAGTATATATAAAGCAATAAAAATATGCAAGAACTATCAGCTGATACGATCTGATAACTGTGAACGCTTAAACAGGACAATAGTGTCGATGAAGACAACATAACCAGATCGAAGCCATTCGATAACTGTGAGCGCTTAATAGAACTAAGAGATCGATACGGTGCAACTTAATAAAACCAAACAACTTGATAACTGTGGGAAACCGTCGAAGACAAGCAGAATATTGGACAAAGCCTAGTAAGTTCTACTTGCAATCTAAGATAACTTGATAACTAGCCACACAACTGAATATCAGAATATAAGACTTGACTTAGAAAGTTCTGATACAGGCCGTAATGGCCAGGTGATGGTACTTACAAGCTTGCTTGATATCAAATCCGATGCAGCCATGCACGCAGGAAGGAACTCGTCGAAACTACTCTACTCCTACTCCTAAGGTTTTGGCGGCGTGAAGCCGAAAGATTGATTGATGATTATTGATTATAAGGCTCATTGGCTTATATTTATACCCTAGAGCAGACTAAAATTCTAGTTGTTTACGATATGACTATTACATCTATTTCTAAAAACTAGCTAAGATAAGTCTCCATACTTTCCCTTATTTGGTGGAGTTGATTTCGCCTCGGATTGAGCTCACCTAGTCTTCTATCGGCTTCTGAACTCTGGTCAACTGCGGTTAGTCTTGGTCAACGTGGTTTCATCAGCAAAGTTTTTCTCTCTCCTTCATCGACTATCACAACCTTATCCATAACGGTTGACTTTGATCAAAAACCGGTGTCAACAGGTAGCAATATAATATATACGTAATGTTCCTTTTACCAGGGCAATATCTAAGGCAAGTTATTTATTGCTGTCCAAGACCTGATCGAACCTTCCAGCTTGTCAGATGAACGCACAACCCATAGCTTTAGCAGGTCTCGCGCGACCTGCTTCCATTGCTCTGACCTTTTGTCCTGGATTTGTACGCTTATGTTTTTAGCTTGTCTTCTGGCTTTAGTCTGACGAGCACTTTGCATTTGGGTGCTCATCTTCTCCACACAAAGGTGTGCAGTTCCATGTCTGGTCTTCAAGCACATTTGATACATCTTGGATCCAGCATTATGATGAAGATAATCTATCGCCTTTGGGAGTAATTTCTCATCTACGTCCTGAAGGCATGCGTTCGTGTGTAATGTATCATGCTCCTTTTCGTCAATGACCTCTAGAGCATAGCTCTCTACTGCAGGATCTATATCCTCCGGTGACTCATGGGGTATGAACAGAATTCCCAGCTTTAGAGGATCCATATCTGGATTCAGAGAACTTCCTCCCCCAAAATCCTTAGATGTTGTTGCTGAATTCTGCCTGTCTTTGTGCTGGTCAGGTAGCAACATATGGCACTGCAAAAGCACTACTATAACCTCCTCTGGAAACATATCAGACAACAACGGTGATGGTAATGATGATGGCCCAATTGTATCACTTGTGCTAGAACATGGTGTCAAATTATGCTCATAGCAGCAGAGAGGGTTTGGACGACACCACTGGGTCATAGTGTTATGAACATTGACCCAGTACTCACTCTGGACATAAGGTTTATGTGGAAGAAAGGAAAAATCCTGTGTGGGCAGCTGAATGAGCTCTCTCTTGACATGTTCAGCTGCCAACTTGAAATGAGGAGTAACTGACTCCATGCACTTGATCATGACACCAAATATATCGGTACTTTCAGAAAGGCGTAGCATGAAGCTGAGGCTTAAACTGTTTAAAGGATCCTTGAAGTCTATGTCAACGAAACCTATCATTGCCTCTACTCCACGCTCTGCAAAGTTCATGGGCCGTACGCCAAAATAGAACAACCTGCTACCTTGCAACACTTGATATCTCAGAGACTTCCCTGTAAGAAGTTGGCCAATAAGAGGATCAAAGAACATGTACTGTCGTGGGGTTCCACCAAGCTCGACGAACTTTATGAATTCTCTTGCGCCATCCGCAAACCTCTCGAATCTTCGGACATTTTCATAGCTATTTGTGGACTCATCTTTGCTGAAGGGCATGAAAGATGAGACTAGCGACTTGGTAGCATGAGCAAACCGTTTGGGAAATGAGAACTTGCTTATGTGCTGTCTGATATCTTCCTCTTCAATGGCACGTTGCTTGCACTGGCGCAGTGTGTCATCACACTCTTGAGCAGCACGCTTCAGCTTTCTCTGCCACCGTAGTAGTGGCATGTTGGAAATTTGCCATTTATTGGACATGTCGAGGGCAGCTTCCATTTTGGTCTGTGCTATCTCTAGCCTTTCAATGTTTTCACTTAGATCAGCCTTCTCTTCAACCTTTCTGCCAAGACTCGATATGATTGTATTCACGGTTTCCCCAATGACAGCAGAACCTACAATCTCTGCCATGGCGTATCAAACAAAGAAAGAATCCACAAATCTGAAAGAGGAAACATATTATTAACGTCACAATCTTGAATGAGTAAAGATATATATATATATATATATATAATTATTTAGGTCACAATATTTCCAGCTACTCATTAATTGTGTGAGAGAGAAAATGAAGGTCAATCAACAGAGAAAATGGCAAGGTAGTAAGAAGAGTTTATTGTTATTTATTTGAAGACAGCATATTCTAACAAGATGTTGTCAAATCTTTGTGCTCGGCAGGAAACATGGAGCTTATCAGGAGGCTTATTAGAAACATAGAGCTCCAAGGAAGCATAGAAACACAATTTTTGTACAAGTTATTGCAGTTTGCTAGACTCCTTCCAAATTCAGGTAGCTTTTTCGATAAAAACACGATGTGCTTGATGAAATGCTTTAAACGGAGAGAGAGAGGAAGCTAGAGAGTAGATGCTCAGTCACCCGCCATGTCAGCGCTAGTGGAGGGCTGTGGACCTACGGTGAACGATTTGAAAAGTTTATGGACCCAGAAATACACTTTTAGAGTTTGTGGACCTAAGTGACACTCGCTTACAAGTTGATGGACCTCTAGTGCATTTTACTCAAAGAAAAATAAACATGGCATCATTTTGTATCGCCTCAATGAAAACAAAGATCCTGTCGATAAGAAGATTATTAGGAAACTACAGATGCACGGCATTTTTTGTTGTAGTGTAGTTTTGGATTACTTTGTGAAGTTTCTATAGAAGTTTCAGATCATAGGCTTGTTCGGATAGCATTTGTTGTGGCTCCACCGCATATTAGGATTTTCATGTGGTTGTTACTCTGTTATCTCAATGATATTTTTGAAGCAGCGCACTCTTATCTTTTGAGAAGTTATACAGTTCATGCTTGTAACTGCTTTGGTTTCTCAAACAGAACCAGACAAATCTCTTTCATGGTCATGAGAATCAGGCAAAATAAATATAGTCTCGAAATTAGAAAAGGTAAAGAGAGAAAGGGACCTTGCCCATACTTTCGTGGACCTTAAATGTTTGGTATTTGCCTATGTTCAAAATCATACGGACCAAGTTGTACTTGAATGCTAATGTTCAAAAGCTAGGCAGATCAACAAATTGCTCGAAAGCTGTCGATTAATCCCAAAAGTCCAGAACTGGTGTTAATAAACCGGATTTTGGGCCGCATCCAATGCGTTGTGACATAGGACATTGTTATCAGAGATCACAACTTGCAAGTAGGCGGAGTGCAGGGAATATTAGAGAGAATACCTTGTTATATTCGCAGAACCAAGAGACTTCTGCTGTGGAAGCACCCACGACCTTGTCCGTGTCCTCGTCCCTTGTCCGTGTGGCCGGCCGCCGTAGCCTGGGAACTCAGGAAGGTGTAGTTTTATGGACAGCGAATGGAAGAAATAGAATGGAGATAGGCGTCTGTCCGCGTCACTCGGCCATTGGTTGCTCTTGAACACCAAAGGCACGCAGAGCGGTATAAGACGGTACAATGACCGTGTGGTTCACGTCCCGTGGCGTTTTCCGCACCACAACACAGCTGATGAGCTCTGCCTTTCGTTCCTGGACCGGCATCGTTGACTGACCGTAGCTGCAATGACCCAACCGGGTCTCGGCAGTTAACCTTGACTTGAAGCCTCGAAGAAGCTAATGAGAAGTTATTCCAACGAGTAACGCGTTCTGCTTCCCACAATCCCATTAGACTCTGTTTGGACCCATCAACTAAACTTTTTATATCGTATAAAGCTCAGCTAAACTTTACCTACAAGCTACATCTCAAAAAGAGCATTAGCCATTAGCAGCTGAACTTCAAAGCAAGCATGAAGTAAGAATGGCTAATAAAGCATTATACTTCTTAAATTCAAACATTTTCTAACCAGGCTACCGTCCAACAGTCAACACAGCTCTGGTACCACTTCTATCACACCCGTTTTTAAAGGCAAATAAATTACATGTATGCCAGGGTAAAATTTCACACATGCAACAACTTCAGTAAATACCGTAAACGGTGCCAAAGTGTAAAGAGAGTATTAAATTTATTACATGGTCGAAAGTCTTCAAATCGAATAGCAAAACGAGTCATTATTCTAACAGCGTAACTCCAAAAGTGACGACGACTCCACAGGCAGTTGACTAGTGGCATACGTACACCTAGATTTCTTCAAAATCTCCGGGAATCTTCTCAAAGTAATCTTGGCTTGAGCAGCAGTTTTAGCAAGGGTGAGTACACTTATGGTTGGTACTCAGCAAGCATGGAGAATGTTTAGTGTAAGGCTATACAAGGCTGGTCTATGGTTTAACATTATTTCAGCATTTTAATTGGTTGGTCAAATTTTATTAGCAATTACTAAGTATAATTTTATACCACCCACATTAAGCATGAACATAAATAAATACTAGCAATTTAATTCAACTTTCGATAGATCAATCATGTGAGCACGGCTAATCGATCAGTTTTAGACACTCTGCAGAGGTTGTACATCTTTATCCACAAGTCGTGTTTCCCAAAACACCCGAGTTAATTACTCCCTTAAACACTTAAGAGGTGAGTGACATGAAATTCACTACGAGGCCTTTACAAAGATTCCCTAATAAGTAGCAATCCGCTATGGTTTCGGATCAATAGCAAAGCATAAACCTCTGGTTTCCGGATCAATAGCAAAGCATAAACCTCTGTCAGGACTGCGAAGCTACCATAGAGCAGATCAGCCTGAGGGCCAGGTTATACCTCATCTGTCACCGCCCCTCTTGCCCTTTCAGTAAGATTACTACATATTGAGATTTCTAATTAATTAGCCAAGCCAGAGTCATATAGCCCTGTGGTTGCATGATGATCTTGTATTAATAAAAGATATAGCATAAATAAAATAAGTTTAATCATTGGTTCATTAATACCATCATATCCAAGTTGAGCAACTAAGCAAGCGCTACCCAACATAAAGTAAACCCAGGTAAACAAGGCATAAAGATTAAGACTAGGCACTCCTTAGATAGGACCCATCATGTTTAATCATAAAAGTGCATAGCATATAAATGGACATAAAAATAAAGGTTGTGTAGGGTCAAAATTGTGATAAAGAATACGACTTGCCTTCCTGAACTAGCTCTTGCCGCTCAAAGTCTTCAAAGGCTTGGTCTTCGAATCCCTTGAACTGAGATCCTTCTAAGCGCATCAATCAAGTACACACAAGCAAATAAAGAACTGAAATAAGAAATACACCAAACAGTAGCAACGGAGCAAAACAATATCATAAAACTATTCTATGCATTAACACAAACTCATAGGCGCAAGAATCGCTTAAAACGGAGCTAAAACGAAAAAGATATAGCCAAACTAAGCTCTAGGGATTTGCTGGAAAGATTTTGAAACTTCCAGGGGCTTTATTGCAAAAAACCAAGGGTATAAACATAATTAAGCTTATAAACAGAAGGTCTACCATGTAAAAAACCTAAACAGGATGGAAGGTGCAAAAACTGCAAAGGATAGGGGCTAAGATAGAAAGAAAAGGACTTGAATTGAAATACTTAGCCAAGCGGCGAGTGGAAAAATTTAGAAAGGCAAGGGCTTTTAAGCTAAAGAGGTGTTGATAGGTACGCTTCCAGTTTGACCCAGTGTCAGACTTGATCCGGGCTGTTGATGCGCAATCTGGCGGCTGGCGGTGACTGCGGCGGCGGAAGGCGGCAGCGTAACAAGGGCAGCTCGCCGGGATTCTCTCGAACTCGAGCTTCCGGCAACCATTTGCGACAGAACTTGGCTTGGGATGAAGCTAGCGATGTGGTGAACCGATCTGGGTACGTTCTAGGGGTGGAAGTGTTAGAATTGTGTTTGTAACCAACTATGCGCCATAATGTTGTGCGCCTGCCACATTGTGATCTTAGAAATAAACTCGGATTGCTTAGAGATAGGTTATCTTGTAAATCAAGTTATAAAGCAAACGAGTCCTAGGAGATCACAACTGTAGTCATGTATATCTCTTGGTTGTTTTTCACCATATATAAAGATGCAACCGTGGTGAGCCAAGATAGGCAACCACGTTTCCTCTTTTCTTACATGGCGTCATCATCAGTTTCCACGCCGGCGCCACTAGGGGTTGTCTCCGAGAAATTGACTCGAGACAACTATCTCCTATGGAAGGCTCAATTCCTTCCTTCTATACGAGGAGCTCAACTCATGGGGATCCTAGATGGATCTATCCCTGTGCCGCCCAAGACTCTGGAGGTGGCCAAGGCAGACGGCAAGAAGGTGATCGTCCACAATGTCGAGTACGACTCCTGGGTTGCAAAAGATCAGTAGGTGTTGAGCTACCTGCTGAATTCTCTCACCAAGGATGCGCTAGCACCGATGGCAACGACAACTATAGCAGCACAGGCAAGGGAGGTCCTTAAAAGGATGTTCTCGGTGCACTCCAAGGCGCGGATCGCAAATCTGCGCATTCTACTATCTACGAAGAAGAAGGGTAATATGTCGTCCTCAGCTTATTTTACCAAGATGTGCTCCTTTAAAGATGAATTGGCCACAGTTGGGAAGTTCATAGATGATGATGAGATGATTCACTTTATCTTGAATGGCCTCGATTTTGATTATAATCCCTTTGTGTCTTCTATGCTTGGTCGGGCTGATCTTTCTTTGAGTGATTTGTACTCCCAATTGCTTACATATGATCAATGCATGGAGATGTATCAAGAGGGTGACCAGTTTCAGTCGTCAACCAATATGGCTAGTAGAGGGCGTGGCTATGGCAACAGCTATGGTGGTCGTGGCCAAGGTAATAACAACTATGGCCATGGCCAAGGTAATAACAACCATGGTCATGGTCGTAGCAATGGTGGTCGTGGTGGATGATACTGTGGCAACAATAACAATAGCTCCAGCCCAAGTAACTCATTGAAGCAAGGAGGACGCGACGTCAAGGTGGTATGTCAGATCTGCAAGAAAACAGGACATGAAGCATATCGCTGCTGGTATAGACACGACGACAATGAGGATCAACAAAATCAGAAGTCTACAAGGGCGGCTACTACTGGCTATGGCTATGACACAAACTGGTATGTCGGCAGCGAGGCGTGAGATCATGTTACCAGTGAGCTTGAGAAGATGACCGTCCATGACAAGTACAATGGGCATGACCAAGTGCATACGGCTAATGGAGCAGGTATGAAAATTAGCAACATTGGTCATACAACTTTATATACCCCTAGCAAAAATATTATTCTAAAAAATATTCTTCATGTTCCTAGTGCTAGCAAGAATCTAGTATATGTTCACAAATTAGCTCGAGATAATGATGCCTTCTTAGAATTTCATCCAAATTTCTTTTGTATAAAGGATCAGGAAACGAAGAAAATCATCCAACAAGGTAGATCCCGAGGAGGCCTCTATCCCTTAGGATCACACATAGCTCAAGAAGATCCGAGGAAACAAGTTTTTTCGGTCATTACACCTTCATCTACACGTTGGTATAGTAGGCTTGGTCATCTAGCTTTTCCTATATAGAGAAAATCATTAGTTTGAATAAACTTCCTTTTACTAGTGATAAAACTTCAGAGACTATTTGTAATTCTTGTCAGATGGTCAAGAGTCGTCAGCTCTTCTATCCTATATCAAATAGTACATCTAAATTTCCTCTTGATCTGATTTTCTCTAACGTCTAGGGACCTGCTCCTGCTTCTGTTCGGCGCCATAGCTATTATGTTAGCTTCATCGATGATTTCAGCAAATATACTTGGATCTATCTACTAAAAAAATCTAATGTCTTTCAAGTTTTCCAAAATTTCCAACAACTCGTAGAGAGAAAATTCAGTCGAAAAATTAAATCCATGCAGTCAGATTGGGGAGTCGAATATGAGAAGCTCAATTCCTTTTTCCAGCGCATAGGCATCACACATCGTGTGTCTTGTCCCCACGCTCACCAGCAAAATGGCGTGGCCGAATGAAAACATCAGCACATGGTCGAGGTAGGCCTTGCTCTTCTTGGTAATGCATCTATGCCCTTAAAGTATTGGGATCATGCTTTTCTAACCTCAACCTGCCTCATTAATCTTCTTCCCCGCAAAGTCATTAACTATGATGTTCCCGTCACTCATCTTCTTCATGAGACTCCTGATTATACATCCCTTCGAGTGTATGGTTGTGCCTGTTGGCCCAATTTGCATCCATATAACTCTCGCAAGCTTGCTTTTCACTCTACTCAGTGTGCCTTCCTAGGCTATAGTGCTATGCATAAGGGGTTTAAGTGTCTCGACATCTCTACTGGCCATATCTACATCTCTAGAGATGTTGTCTTTGGTGGGGCCGGGGTGGCGCGGAGGTGGCGAGGATGAGGCGGTGTGGTGGTCGGGACGAGGTGGCGGAACCAGGGCAGCGCGAACGAAGGCAGCACCGACGGGCCGTGGCGACGCGGACGAGGTGGCGGCACCGACAAGGTGAGGCTAGGACAGCGGTGGCACCGGATGGAGGCTGGAGGATGATGGGCGGTGCGGACCGAGGAGGCGCAAACAAGGCAGGGTCGGGACGACAGCGGCGTGGATGAGGCGGGACCAGAACGGGAGCGGTGCAGACCGACGGGGTGGGGATGACAGTGGGGCGAACGAGGCCAGGACGGTGGTGACGAGGATGAGGCAGCGGGGACGAGGCAGCGGGCCAGTGTAGTGATGGTTTTGCGATGATGGGACGAACGGGCCAGCGGGATCGGGCTGAGTGTGAGGACTGAGGAGGGGAGGGGAGGAGGTGGAACTTTTAACACCCCCCCTCCAAATACAACCCAGGACTAAAGGGCCTTTAGTACCGGGCGGTATTACCACCCGAGACTAAAGGGGAGCCTTAAGTCCTGGGTGGATCTAGGACTAAAGGTGGGGGCGCGGAATGCTCGGGAGATGGAAAATGACCCTTTAGTCTCGGGTGGGCTTTGGACCTGGGACTAAAGGGGGGGCACGCGCAGGAGATGAAAATTACCAACCGGGACTAAAGACCCCCTCATTTTTGTTTCCCATTGCTTTTTTTAGTTTTAATTTATACATGTTTTAAGTTATTTCGCACTGGTGTTGTTAAAGGAAAAAAACATTTACATATTTTGAATATGCAAAAATATATTAAATTAGCATGTATTTTTCAAACAAGATTGAATCATTCATTAATTCCATACTAGTTTGTTAAGTTCCTAAAAGAATTATTTTAATGCATCAATTGATAAACAAACTCTTCAGTTAAATAATTTCAACGTGCAAAAATGCAATTGAATACGGTATTATCAACCAGAACTAAAGGCCCCCATTTTTGTTTCGTGCTTCTTTTCTAGTTGTAATTTACACAAGTTTTCAGTTGTTTTGTACCAGTGATGTTGAAGAAAAAAACCTTTACATATTATGAAGATGCAAAAATATATTAAATTAGCAAGTATTTTTCAAATAAGATTGAATCATTCATTAATTCCATACTAATTTGTTAAGTTCCCAAAATAATTATTCAAATGCACCAATTGAACGAAAAACTCCTCGATTAAATAATTTCAACACCCAAAAATGCAATTGATGCACGTGGTTTCGTACCAACATTGTTTTTATTGATCAAGTACCATAGAGCATGACAATGTAATTGAAAGGTTTTGATGGCCATTGAGCATTACATAAAGGCGCATCACATTTAGTGCACTAATTACAATGTAACATTAAAAAACTTCTTCTTAACAAAAGTTCATTGGTCAATGATCGCGGTGTAAGTACAGAGCCCTCTTCTTTGGCTAGCATGATGCTTGGGTCAACTTCGACAACGAATGGAGGCATGCCATCAAACTGATAATAATCATCTGATTGGTCTGTTTTGTCCTTGACTTCCATAATTTTTCTTTTACCTGGAAGAATTATGTGGCGTTTTAGCTCCCCTGGTTCTTCTAAATTTTTCTTGGGTTTGCTAGACATGACCTTCACATAGAAAACCTGATGCACATCATTGGCAAGGATGAATGGTTCATCATTGTATTCAATCTTGATCAGGTCCACTATTGTCATCCCATACTAATCTTTCATTACGCCACCTCCAGTTAGCTTTACCCATTAGCAACAAAACAGAGGGATGTTCAGCAGTCCGTATTCGAGTTCCCAAATCTCCTCTATGAAACTATAATAAGAGTTCTTGCTCCCATTTCTATCTATGGTATCTATACGGATACCACTATTTTGATTGGTGCTTTTTTGTCTTGAGCTCTCATGTAAAATTTATAACCATTTATCTCGTAACCTTGGAATTTTACAATTGTGCTAGAAGGTCCCCTGGCTAACCAAGCGAGTTGTTCTTTGAATCGCGGAGTTAGCCATAAGTTGTTGATGCAACCAAGAGGGAAAAGTATCCATGTGATAACGTATAATCCAGGCATCAATTTTCGTCAGGTATTGGGAAATTAGAATCTGCTTGTGTTCCTCGATATACGGATCCACAAAGGATGATTGTTGCAGAACTATTAAGTAAGCTTTGTGGAACAAATTACAGCCATTGCTCAAACATGATTTCCTTCCAAGGGTGCCCATTCCCAGTAGCCTCCCCTCGTGGCGTGTTGTTGGAACCCCAATCGACTTAATTAATTCAATAAAATCAACGCAAAACTCAATAACCTCTGTTCCATATCCCTTGGCGATGCTTCCTTTTGGACACACACGATTATGAACATAGTTTTTTAGACTGACATGAGCCTCTCGAAAGGCCACATGTTGTGCAGGAATATTGGACCGAGAATAGTAATCTTTTTGACTAGGTGAACCAGCAGGTGAGTCATAATATTGAAGAAGGATGGTGGAAATACCAACTTAAAACTGACAAGACATTGCACTATATCATTCTGTACCTTTACTAGCTTGGTTGGATCAATTTCCTTCTGCGAAATTGCAAACGCGCATAGCTTTACGAGCGCCAATCGTACATTCTCTGGTAGAATACCCCTCAATGCAACCGGAAGCAACTAAGTCATCAACATGTGGTAGTCATGAGCCTTTAGATTCATGAATTTCTTTCCTTTCATATTTATTATTCTATTTATATTCGAGGAGTACCCATACGGAACCTTGATGCTATTCATGCATTCAAACATGTTATCTTCTCTTCCTTGCTGAGAGTGTAACTGGCAGGACATAAGTAGTGATGTCCATTATCTCTCTTTTTCGAATGTAGGTCATTTCGTTGCTTCATACGTTTCAAGTCCTATTATACTTCCAATGTATCTTTTGAGTTCCCATAACAACCCATAAAACCTAGCACATTCACGCAAAGATTTTTCATCAGTTGCATCACGTCTATTGCATTGCGGACCTCTAGGATCTCCCAATAAGGTAGCTCCCAAAATATAGACTTCTTCCTCCACATGGGTGCACATCCGTTATCATATCCAATACACGCTTTTCCATTACGGTGTGCAGGTTTTCTACGATGCTCTAGCGCCCCTTTGAAATGCAGCCCTCTCTTTCTTAATGGATGGTTAGCAGGAAGGAATCGGTGATGGCCTATATACATGACATTCCTATAGTGTTTCAAGTACATGATGTTTGTGTCGTCTAAGCAGTGGGTGCAGACCGGATATCTCTTGTTTGTCTATCCTAAAAGGTTACTGAGCGCAGGCCAATCATTGATGGTTACAAACAATAGTGCTCATAGGTCGAAGGTCTCTTGTTTATCCTCATCCCACACACATACACCTTCTTCCTTCCAGAGCAATAACAGTTCATCAATCAACAGTCCTAGGTACACATCAATATCCTTGCTGGGTTGTTTTGGACCTTGGATATGCACCGGCATCATAATGAACTTCCACTTCATGCACCGCCAAGGAGGAAGGTTGAACATACATAGGGTCATAGACCAAGTACTATGACCACTACTCAACTCACCGAATGTATTGAATCCATCAGTACTTAGACCAAACATTATGTTCCTAGCATCATTTTCAAAGTCCGGGAATGCTCTATCAATTGAACTCCACTGGGCCCCATCCGTGGAGTGTCTCAACATCTCATCTTACTTACATTCTTCTTTGTGCCATCGCATCAACTTAGTATTCGCCTTGTTGCTGAACAAATGCTTCAAATGTGGTCAACTAGCAGACACCGAGCACTGAGCATTTCATCGCAAACGTGGCGTGCCTTCCATCTCCCCCCACCACTCAAACAGACTAGCGCTCCACTAGAAGCGCCTCCTCGCTTCTTCCTTTCGCACGACTGGAAGCGATGGCCGACGGCGAAGTGAACCTAGGCAAAATGATGGCAATCGCCGACCCCCTAATGGCATCAACCAGCGCTCCTGCAAGCGCGTGCCACATCACGCTGGCATGCTCGATGGCCTCCTTCCTCCCCGCGCGCTCGCTAGCGGGCTGCAGGGTGGTGGTTTGGCGGTGCTGGAGTGCTAGGAGGGGGAGGCGGAGAAGATGGGTGGCCCTGAGGGCTAGGTGCATCGGAGGCCAGTTGTCCGCCTTGTAGCCCGATTCCGGCAACATTGGGGAGGGGTTGGTAGCGGAGGAGGACGGCCTGCGCTGGCTGCCGTTTGACCTCAACCTCGCCGTCGTGCTCGCCGGGTTCGCATTCGAAGCCTACACCAGCTTGCCGGTGAGCCCCTTGTTCCCCTATCCACGAACCGCACAGTCCACACTAGCCCGTCAAGCTGGTGCAAGCAAGTGGCATGGATTAGCTTACGTGGCACCACTAGCAGAGAACTCACCTTCCATCCACCCCTTTTGTGCAGGTTAATATTTGGCCCGTGACAAAAGTAGCTTTAGTCCTGGGTCAAAAATGTGCCCCCGAAAGCTAGCGCAAGGGGAGAGATTTAGTTCCAGTTGTAAATACCAACCGGTACTAAAGCCCCCCTTTAGTTCCGGTTGTAACAGCTCCAAA
Source organism: Setaria italica (assembly GCF_000263155.2). Classification (NCBI taxonomy): domain Eukaryota; kingdom Viridiplantae; phylum Streptophyta; class Magnoliopsida; order Poales; family Poaceae; genus Setaria; species Setaria italica. The sequence continues at coordinate 8,047,975 of NC_028457.1, forward strand.
ATATCCCACCAACGCTGCCCCCTTTTGTCCCGATTGGGAATTCCAACCAGGAGAAAAGCCCCTTTTTATCCCGGTTGGAAGGTGCTCGTGCCGCCAGTGTCCTTTCTCTTCCACGCGCTAAGTCCTTAGCAGCTAGCTGTTCATCTCCTTCCTCCTCCTCCTCCCTCTGACGGCGCGGGTGGCCACCCCCTCCCTCTCTGCTCCCCTCCCCTTAACCCTCTGCTAGCCCCTCACTAACAGTGAGGAGCAGACGGCAGTGGGGCGAGGGCGGGCAGTGGCACGTGGGCAGAGCGGATCGGGCGGCGGTGGCGGTCACGGGTGGAGCGGAGCCGGTGGGCGGAGCAGATTGAGGGCGCGGAGGGCGCAGAGGGAGTGGCGACGGGGCGGAGCTCGGAGCGACGACGGGGCGGAGCTCGGAGTGGGGTGGGGCTCAGAGCGGCGGTGCGGGCTAGAAGCGGCAGAGCGGCACGAAGGTTGGGGCCGGGGTGGAGGTTGGAGCGGAGGCTGGGGCGGAGCGGCATCGGGGCGGCGCGTGGGTGGCGGCCGGCGGCCGGCGAGCGTGCGTGGTTTTTTAATTTTTTTTTTGAAATTTTTTAGTCCCACCAACCGGGACACCCGGGACAAAAGACCTCCCCCTTTCGTCTCGATTACTTTATCCCGGATGGATTTTTGGGAGATTTGACCCTACCAATTGGGACTAAAGACGAGTTTTCTACCAGTACAAGATTGGTCGTCATATTTGGCAGGTAGATGTGAGCTGGTGCGAGACCGATGCGGCGGACTGTCATACAGCGTTCCTATCCGAGTGAGTTGTGGGTTTAGCCTTCCTTATAGAGCTTCAACTATTAGTTGTGGACTTGTTGCTATTGTGTTAATCAATAGGACTGAGATTTCTCATTTCTGAATGTGCCGTTGCTGTCACCGGAAATGTTCTGAATGATGCTGCAACTATTGCAGCGTGTTTCTCCGTGAGGTATATGATGGACAACTAGTTGTCAAACTGAAGAAAGGCATAAATCCGCCTGCAATGGACCCATGGGTACGGTGATGCCTAATAGCTTATGCTGCTGAATACTCATCAATCATCATTTGCCTTATCGTTGCTCTTTGTTTCTCGAACATATGGATGCTATTTTCTCATTTGCTGCATTTATTCATGAAAAGTGCCTTGTTTCTTTGAATGGAGTAGCACTACGTTTTACATTTTCTGCAACTGTTACTTGAAGTCCTCTTCTTCGACTCTTAACAATTCCATTCTCCTAATTCCTTCACAGGGTACAAGTGATCCTTATGTAATTCTACAACTGAATGGCCAAACTGCAAGAAGCAGCATTAAATGGGCGTGAATTACTTGTACCAATTCTTGTATGCTGGGGCTGGGAGTGCTACTATAAAACAAGAACTTCCTGTCGGCTCTCTGTATGCAAATTAAGATAGTTTATGCTATATATATCGAACCCTTTTTATTTCATCTGGGAGTACTCAGCTAGTGGGTAATTTCCTTGAGAAAACTTGAAATTTCTAGTTGTTTGCATTATTGCTGCAGAGTGTGATTTCAGTGATTGATCATTGTAGGACGAAGGAGCCAACGTGGAATGAAAGTTCACATTTAACATTAGGAAATCTCGAGAAAATCTGCTTCAGGTATCAAGAAGTTATATAATTTCATGGTCCCCATTCTGGCCCATTTTGGTCCAATCATTTTACTCGTGTCTTTTGTACTCTTGTTAACCATTAATCCTTGATCCCATTAATCTGTCGACTGTCTTGGTCCCATAGGCTTGTAGTGATGTTGGGCTTGGTCCAGGTCATATAAATCGCGTTGAATGTTGGATACATCAACTCCCCTGAAACTTAAGATGAATCAGCAACATTTACATCAAATATCCAACATACTGAAAGCATGCCTATGGTTTTCAGAATTCCAGAATTCATGGTGAAGATTGTTTTTATTGACTCAAACGAAGTGGATAACAAAACTTGCATTTCACTATAGGAACTGATAGTAATCCACCATATGATTTTGTGCACCTTTATTTTTTGTTTTAATCACTTACTGTGTTATATCTTGGTGCTGCCATGAATGATTTTGTGCCTTTTCGCATGCTGTACCATATTCCAGAATAGGTTGCAGCTTGGGACGCGAACCTTGTTACCCCACACAAATGCATGGGAAATACTGGATTGTAATTCTCTGTATTAACAACAAAATCTCAATCTCTTCCCGCTGGTATTTCCTGCATTATAACAAAGGTCTTTTTAGCCGATTCCCAATAGATCATGGGTGCTGTTTCCTTCTTGTTCTCAGTAGGACTGCTCTGTACAGAATCTTGGCTAAAATCAATCGTGAAACAGGATGGAATTGACCAGACATGATAGGGAGCTGATAAATTCCGCTTGCTCTTATGGAGAAATTTGAGAAAATAAACAGGTTGCATGTATTATTTATGATTGTGGTGTTACATCAAAGAACAAATTAGTGATTTACAATAGGCTTAATTCAGTCCAAATGTGGACAAACTTGCCAATTCCACCAGTTCGTGAATCTCAAAGATGCAACTTATCATGCGCACTGGGAGTTCTGATACTATCTAACAGCCACTGTCGTTTTTCCTAATAATCGTCAAACTCCACAACCACATGTTTCTCAACTGTGTAATCTTTCTGATCTGCACTGTGCATCCTGTTAAAAAATCATACAGGGATTAGTATAGCTAAGACTATTTGCTAATATTCATAAGCAGTAATAAGTTAAACAATGTCTTGTTGCTTTTCAATGGTATAGCGATATTTCCTAAGAAAAGTCACCATATACCAAAATGCAACTTAGTTTTTTAAAAAAAACTGGTAAATCTATGACCAATTATGCCAATTTGGTCAAACTGAAAGCATAATCTGTAGGTCGGTTGCATTTTTGTCTCTTACTTCAATTTTCATTGCAAGTACTCGTGAAAAATTGCTCCGTGTGCAGTCAGGTTTTCTCCATGAATATTTAATATGAACACATTTTTTCATCTTGCTCTTTGTGGAAACCTTATAGTGCCCTTGTTCCTTTGTAGGAAATAGTTATAATGTTACTGTTGAATTAGAAGGCCTTGGTGGTGGTGGAACTATTGAGATAGAGGTAAGATACTTGCATTTTTTTTTTGGTCATTGAGCACAAATGTGCACCTTGCCTCTCAGATGGGGGAAGAAGCAGCAAAATCCTTACTTATCTTTTTCTTCTTATAATACTTCCATCTATATGTTCTTATAAAAGCAACACCAGTAGAACAAATTTTCACAATTATCTAGGAAAGCCTTTTCGACACGATCTAGCATGCAGTAATTTTAGTCATACATAGCAGCATTTGATATTATAAAGCCACATTGGTAATCCATAAATTGTATGTACCATCCATTGTTGCCAGAAGCGGACCAAAAGAGGGCCTAGTGGGGGCACGTGCCCCCACACAGATTCTGTATTCTGGTAAACTTGGCTCCTATTTCAAAAGTTTACAAAGGCAATGCACTAGCAGGCCTTGTTCAATTTTGTTGAAGATTTGTGATGTTTTGTTTCATTCTAATTGGTGATCTAAGTTCCTTGTATAACACTTCATGTCAAATACAAGAGTTATGATGATATTGAGCGCGAGAAAAACAATGGTGGAGGATACCCTTTGTGTCTGACTTTCTTGTGAAGAGTAGCCTGGGATCTGCTCTTAGAACGGTCCTTGGATCTGCAAGTGTAAATGCAAGTCAGTTTGTACAGTCTGCATTCGGGCAACTAAGTTCTTTCACTTACACCTACCTTCCAAAACCATCATCTTTGGAAAGTGGAGGTGAGGTCTCTGAAAGTGTTGAAGAACCCCGGGATAACGCAGTTGAATCAAACAACCTTCAACAGCAGAAGATTGATTCTGGAGATAGCTTAGATTCTCACTGTGACGCTCAATCTCCTGCTGCAGCTGTTAACAGTGAAGGAGATATATCGTCAGATGAATACTGGAGAGCTTTGAATAACGTGCTCAATCAAAATGTTCTACATAACTTTGGATTTTCTCTTCCTGAGGTCAAGAAATTGGATGGATTTGACCTATTAAGTTCACTTGGTCTGAAATCACGCGAAATTTCTGAACAGAAATATTTAGAATCTGGACTGGCGACGACAGATACTTCAACAAGTGATGGCAGTGAAACAACTCCTGAAGATTCAGTTGGTGTTGACAATGAAAATGGTGCATTGACAACCAAAGAGGAGGATCAGTCTTCCTTTGTGGACATCAATAAAGTATCTCGGGATGTATTGTCTCAAACAGAGAATATACTAGGTGCTCTAATGATACTTTCGAAAAACCTCTCACCACATGACAACAAGTCAGTAACAAAAAATGAGACAAATAAAAAAGATGATATGATCATAGAACAAGAAGTTGCTGCAGCTGAAGACTCTATTGATAAGGATAATACTGTTGCATCTACCAAACTATCTGTTGATGCACAGAAAGCAGAGGATATGCGGCATCTGTTTGCAAGTGCAGAGACTGCCATGGAGGCATGGGCTATGCTTGCCACCTCACTTGGGTGTAATAGTTTTATCAAATCAGATTTTGAAAAGATATGTTTTCTTGACAACGTTTCGACAGACACACAAGTGAGTTATTGTTGTGATATCAATGAGTTTGCTATCTCCATATACTCGCACTGGTAGATTATATCAACAAATGTATTCAGGTTGCCATTTGGCGCGATTCTTCACGAAGAAGGCTAGTTGTTGCCTTTCGAGGAACTGAACAAGTATGCATTAACATGAAAACCTTATTTGAGATCTGTTAATACTTAATAGAATATTAACTTGATATTTGTAATGTATCCCATCTTATTCACTTTTCCTTGCATTGTTTCTACATACCTACCTAGTCAAAGTGGAAGGATTTGAGAACTGACTTAATGCTGGTACCTGCTGGGTAACACTTAAGAACCCCTTTTAAATTGTATGTTCCATTGGCACAACATGATTTCAACCTGATAGCAGACTAAACCCTGAAAGGCTGGGTGGTGACTTCAAACAAGAAGTTCAAGTTAGTCGTCTACTCTCTTCTCTTTATTATGTGATTGTTCACATATTATGCTAACTGACATGATTTCATACCATGTATTAGGTTCACAGTGGATTCTTAGGTGCATATGACTTTGTTACGAATAGGATCATGGCGCTCATCAAATTTGCAGTAGGATACCAGTAAGTATTTGCATTGGAAAATGAAGCGGGAAAATTCATTTTAACCTTCCATAGCATGTCCTCGTTGCACAAGGGATTTTGGCTATATATCTCAGTATCTCACAATATTATTGCTGAAAAAGCAACCCTTGGATTTAAAATTCGGATGCTTCTGCGTTTAGTGAATATAAAGGGTCATTAACTATCTATCTCAAACTTCATTCACAAAATATCTCATTAATTATTCCACCGCAGGGATGAAGAAGATGCAGAAAATATACCTAGGTGGCATGTATATGTAACTGGACACAGTTTAGGTGGAGCACTAGCAACCCTTCTTGCTCTTGAACTTTCATAAAGTCAAATGGCCAAGTAAGTAGAATTTTGTCTTCATCTAAATCCGCAATCTTGTCATTTCACAGACAGCTTATGCCATCATTTGATCCATGGTATGTGGAAAGAGGTAAAGTTCAAGTATTTAACACGCAGTAAACCTAAACAAGATCAGATGAACTTGGATGGCTCCTTTTTAGCTGCCCTGCATCTAGATAGTGTTTGCCTTCATAATGAAGAAAAGAGTGTCAGGATACTGACATTCTAATAAATGGTCTGTTACACTGGTGCTTCATTCATTTTAAAGAAGGTAATTAATGTTTAACTTATTTCTGTATATGATTGTGTTATAAAACAGTCAACATAGCTCACCAATAATTTATGTATGTATAACTCTTCTCCTGCAGTTGGCAACTCTCAACAATTTTCTATTATGGTTTTCTAATATTTTCCTACACGTTTTTCCAATAGTAATGTGTTGATATTTTTCATGTTTTTCATGTCACGTTGTATAGGAATGGTGTCATATTTGTGACAATGTACAACTTTGGCTCCCCTAGAGTGGGAAATAGAAGATTCGCAGAAGTCTACAATGCGGTAATTTCAGGACCATTTACTAACTTTAATTTAGAAATAGAATACTTGATAAAGTGCAACTGAGAATGATAATATTCTTGTGTACATATATTCTGCACATACAAGTCATTTCATTGTGGAGTTGTAGAAATGAATGCCAATTTTGAGCAACTTAATATTTTCATGTATTGGCATAATTTTTTTTATCTGCTTTCTGTCCTTGATATATTGGACAAAAAATATTGGGGAAGTTCATATTGAATATGAATATCAAGTATCTATCTATTTTTAATTTGAAATATTGTAATATCAAGCGTTTGGGAAGCTGCATAGAAATATTATTAAAGAAGACATACAAAATGCTGACAATCCTTTGTCTAGAAGGAGAGAGAAGATAAGATATAGAAAAAAAACGTTAAAAAAAAGGAACCAGGAATAATCTGACCCTTTCGTTTGGTAGTGGAAAACATGCTAATAAAATTTTCTTACCCTTATGCAGTATGGTGGTATTCAGCTCCTAGATAAGATATGCCTACACCCGTGCCAAACCAAATTCCAAAATCACATCTAGTTGACAGTAAATCTTATGTGTAATTTGGTGTTTCCATTGATGAAGCCTGCATGCTGGAATCCGTGTATATATCATTATGGGTTAAGTTGTAACTCCAAGACTGTTTATCGTAATTGAACTGCAATGATCTATGAACTAGAAAATCAAAAGCAACCACTGTATATTTAAAATATTTTTTGAGTTATTTTGCAGAAAGTAAAGGACAGCTGGAGAATTGTCAATCACTGAGATATTATTCCAACAGTACCACGTCTTATGGGCTATTGCCATGTGGAAGCACCAGTTTATCTCAAATTTGGAGATTCCAAAGATGAACTGGTAATGTAATTTTTCTATCGTATCTCAATCCAAATGTGTTCTAATAATGTTGATGATAAGGTATCCATTTTTATTCAGAATTTCAGATCCCCCAGTTCTCACCTAAATCATCGAACTGTATTTGTATGTGACACAGGTAAACAATGGAATATTATATGATGAAGACCAAGGTGATGTGATAGGGGAGTACACACCGGATGTTCTTGTTACTGAATTTGTGAGTGTCTTGCCTCTGTCTTTTACTAGAATGTTATTGCACACATTGTTTTCATTAAATGGGCTTATAATTCACTGCAGATGAAAGGAGAGAAGCAACTTGTGGAGAAACTACTGCAAACAGAAATAAATTTACTCCGCTCAATCAGGGATGGTTCGGCCCTTATGCAGCACATGGAAGACTTTTACTATGTCACACTTCTCGAGGTTTCTAACATCCTATACATTTTTTCTGATGATTAAAAATGATTTCTGCTTTTATCATACCACATTGTGTCAAAAGCTCCTCAAGACCAGACAACTAAATTACAATTGAATTGATGCAGAATGTGAGATCAAGGTATCAAGTGGTTGACAGTGCAATTGATGAATCCCGTTAATTGATAGCATGATCCTAGTAAACTTGCATGGTTAAACATCCAGGACCGTGTTTCCCTACAAAAACTACAGTTCTGATGGAAGGACATTGTATGAGCTATGAAGGTGCCATGCTGTGTCCCATCCTCACTCTTCGCAATCCAAACATGCACATCCTATGACTGTTGTGCCATTTAAACATTTCAACGTACAGTTTGTATGCTCATTCTTTATTCTAGGTCTAGAGTTACCAATCAGGTTAGTGAAAAGATGTGAACTGGTTCACTGGTATCTACTGGTGGCACTGTGGCCACTGGTGGAGAGATGTTTGAGCGGGCTCTTTTTAGTTGATGTAACTAGCACACATTCTGATATAGTATATGATGTTAGAAAGTCTTAGAATAGCAGGGTGCAGCTACTTGTACAATGTCATATATAGGTGATACAAGGATGGGGCTGTCAGGGTGTGTTTGGTTGAGTGTAGGTTGATGGAATGCGGTGGAACCATCTTGTATGAACGGAACAGGATATGTAAGTTCAGTGTTTGATTGAAGAATGAAGAGACGAGTGATCCTGGTTCCAAGTCCAAGCAACGAATTTTGCTGGGCTGTGGACCAATAATTTGAGGAAATTGATTTCTCTTGTACTCATCTCATTCTTCTGCTCGTTCTTTTATGCAGCAAGTAATCCACCTTCTCCATGGAGAGCAGGCGCAACTGTGCCAGGTGGCACTGTCTTTTCTCCCTCCTACTTGGCCCGTTGCCTCTAAAGTGGAGACTACACTATCACCAGCAAATGGGAGGCAGGAATTATGGCGTGACGTTGGGAAAGTGAGCAAATAATCCAAGGGTACTTAGGAGCAAGAGGTTATGGAAGCGCGGTCCACACTGTTTGTCTTGCGTTACAGCTAATAAGCTTCACAAAAGCAAGATATGGACACGCGGACCACAATGTTTATCTAGGTTACCGCTAATGAGCTACACAACAAATATTCATGCTTCCTTGAAAATATACTGGATTCCAGACTGAGTTTACAGTTGCCCCAATCCCATGAGTATTGAATAGATGTCTGGTATACAAAACCTCAAAACAAAAGCCAAGCTTCACTCTTTTAACTGGGAGAAACTTGCTAGCATATTCGACCTTGAATTTGCTAGCTCTACAATCAATTCAAGGGCTGCACCAAAATAAATGTACAGTTAGATCAAAATGTATATGAGACTGGACAAGCTTCTGTAATAAAAATCAAACCTGTCTCAAATGAAATTTGGGCTGTTCGTAGTTTTGGAGACACCAGTGCTCCAAAGACTGACAATGCTTTTGATCTCGCTCTTTGAACCTAAGGTACAAAATGGCCAAAAAGAGTATCAATAAATGTGGAAGTACAGGAAGTATAGTACAGCTGCCTTATTCACTATCCCAAAATGCAGCTTTCTGATACCTCAGCTGCAGATAGAAACCTAAATGAAGGTATTGAGTTTACTGCAGTATATTATTACTGTAGCATTAAGTCATACCGATGGCATATCTTGAATCAAGCAAAGATAAACTTTTGTTGTTGGCACTGAACATTACTAGCAATGTATCTTTTTGTTGCCTCTAAAAGCAATGTTTCACTATCTGTTATTCTAGCCTCAAGTTTTAAGAAATAGACATCTATACAGAACTTACATGATTGCTAGTGCCAGCATCAGTAGCCGAATCTGCTGTGGTTGCATCACTTTCAGGGTTTCCATCTTCTTGACAAGAGGTTGAGTCAAGCAAATAGATTTAATCAGCACATTTGCTACTTAACAGGGAGCAGAAATATGGCACATTCTAATACCTGGGGTAGTAGCTGATCCTCGATGCCTCAACTTTGGCTCAGTACTAGCTTGCTCACCGACATCATAGGTGGAATGACATTCTTCTTTCAAACACCACTTCGATAAGGCAAAGTGTGGTTTTGACTCTGAAATATGATTTCCTAAATTATACTAATCCACGTATGATAGCCTTTCCTTATCAACCAGAAGTAGTGGGGAAAAAATAAATCCAATACAGCTCTCTTTTTACTGAGAAATGCGAAATAAAAAAAGTGAAGGGTACCCCATAGATATTTGATGTTGCCCCCTGCCCCCTGCCCCCCCCCCCCCCTTTTCATCAAAAAATTCCATTAAAAAGGGGAAAGATGAATTTGTCCATTCATTGAACCCTAGTTCGGGACTGACGGTGCTCGAACCCGCAGCTTCCGCCTTGACAGGGTAGTGCTCTGACCAATTGAACTTGAGGGATATTTACTAATTATGAGTTAACAACAGTTGCATACAGCTTGCAATTTGTGTGTCGATGTTCCTTGTAGCTTTATCTACAGTAGACTTCAATAAAACAAACCAGGAACAAAGGGAAACAGATTCAAGAGAAAACAAAGGTATTTCTAAATTCTAATAGTGGTTCTTCAATGCTGATAGATAGATAACATTTGTTAACTCAAGTAGTAGAGAAGTAATTCACCTGATGGTTTCAGGCCAGCATGATCAACAACTTGCAGCTTAGTGGCAGCAGACTGTTCTTTATGATCAAACAGTGTACTTGAAACACGTGATGGGCCCATAGAATGGCGAGCACTTGCCAGATCGAGCCACCCCTAGGAAAAAAAAAATATTCATGTTTACTTTCATGCTATCAGTACTGAAACAGGAAATGATGACTTCACTGCATCTCAATCTATAAGTCAAAAATTGACAGTATGAAGGGGCATCACATGGTCACTGCATGTTGAATAGCTACTGAAGGGACTAGCTTTTGAAGGTTGTTGATAAAAATGCAAGTGTCTGGATCTAGATCAGTGTCAGGGCGCTACAATTAAGGACAGACTACAAAATACAGCGAACATTACAACATCACGCACAGTGTGAGTGGTAACTGAAAGAAAAGTATAGAGCACTCCAAATTCCAAATTCACACCATTTACAAAGTTTTGATAGGCTCTGAATCCTATCTCAAGTTACCACCACTGAAGTTATAATGGTCTTCCTTAAACATCATTAAACTATTGCTAATGTTCTACTAAAGGATTTGGCAATATTCATCTACAATATCATGAGTGTTTGCTCTAGAATTGGGCCATAAACATTGTTCTGCTGAAAGAGTTAGGCAACATTGTTCAAATTAATCAAGCAACGGACTTCCTTTCTGGTTAAACCAACCGATTAGTAAGTAGTGCGGCGGAGTCAAGGTGTTCCGCTGAATCAAAGGTGCCCGGTAGATTATGCAAGGATGGACTACACAACAGTACTGGCTGGTAGAGACAAAACCTGACGAAGAGCGAAGTAGAGGGAGTCCATGAGGAAGAGGTAACCATCCACTGAGTCCATGAATCGCAGGATCTCGTCGTCGCCGTCGCCTTGCGGCCGCCCTTGCTCCCCCACCACGCCGTCGATCTCTCCCGCGTCTTCCACCCCAGGGGCGGATCCCAGGAGCTGCGGCTCCTCCGCCACCGCCGCCATCCGATCCCTGGATCCCGCTTTGCAAATTCCTGGCATGTGTGCAAAGTGATTGATTAAATAAATTTATTGTTGATCAAAATTTTGAATAAAAATATATATTTTTTTAACAACGAAGATATTACATCCACAGCTGCAAGTATACAAAACAAGGGGTCCCTGTTTAGCATAGGGAGACGAGGCTCCATTAGAGTGTGTAAACCCTCCTTACATGCAGGTAATAATTAAGCAAAACCCCCTACAAATTGTGATGTGCTGGTAATCTGCGATCGGCGGCACGCACGCCACTGCCATGGGCTCACGCCACCCCACGCACCTCACGAGTCTCGACCCGAGCCCGCCCCCAGACTCGGAGTCCACCCAGCCCGGGTCAGCCAACACCCAACAACGCTCCCTTGCCATCATCAATTCACCACCACCGCCAACAGCAGCAGCATGTAACACTAGCACAAATTTGAGAAGTCTGTACACAAGATCATGTTTGTTGTGCTTATTTGTCTAAACCAAATGTCATTTTTGACTTCTTCATGTCAACTGTGTGAGATTGAAATGCATCCAGTAGCAATTTTGATACATTGAGCAGTCAATGTACACAGATTGTCAGATTGAGCAATGAGCAGTCGATTTTGATTACCTCGCGGAGTCGCGGTGGGGGGCCGGCCGGCCGGGGGCAGCAGGCAGTGCTGGGGGTGCCGGGCGGGGAGCCGGGGAGGGGAGGGGGGGGCGGGCGCCTGGCGGGGCGGCGCCGCGACGGTCTGTGCGCCGGAACCGGCACGCCGCCCGGGTGGAGCCGTGGAGGGACGAGGGGTCTGGGAGGCGGCGGACGGCGGGATCTCGCCGCGAGGGCCGGGGGGCGCGGGGCAGCGCCGG